>NW_026286793.1:25000-117401 GCF_023373465.1 Oncorhynchus keta | reverse complement strand
ATCTGAAGCTGTGAACAAAGACAGGGGTCCATCTCCCCAAGAATGTTGATCATCCTGGAACACGACTCAGTTCCTTTTCTCAACACCATGTCGATGATGTCACGTGCCTTCTCTGCCCTCTCAGCGATCACCTTCACTGACTCCATTTCCTCCTGGTTGATGACTGTGTGTTGCAGGAGTCCGTCCAGCAGACCATCCAGGACAGCTCTTGACGCTCGTTTCACAAACTCTGTCCGTACAGAACGCAGCTGCTGCTCTGCAGAACCGGTCAGACTGCTCTCAGCCGGACCTCCTGCCCCCAACACAGCACCTAAGAGAGTCAGGTTACAATATAACTACATTTGTTCATTTACATTTCAGTCATTTAGAAGCAGACTCCTAAAATAACAAGTCTTGAGAAAACATTCTCTTTTACAATAATGACCTGAACATATCACATATTCACATTTAGGGACGGTTTCACAAACATAGAAAAACAGACTGGGACATTCAGAACCAGGCTAATCTCACATCAAGTCCTGGAGGAGATGTCATTGGGGCATTCAGAACCAGGCTAATCTACATCAAGTCCTGGAGGAGATGTCATTGGGGCATTCAGAACCAGGTTAATCTACATCAAGTCCTGGAGGAGATGTCATTGTTCTTGAAGACAGTATTTTACAATCAGGACTAGTCCAGGTCCTACAGTAAACCATGTTGACTGGCCCTCATGCCATTGGTTTGTACAGAGCATTCAGAAAGTATTCAGACCCCTTGACTTTGTTCACATTTTGTTACGTTTCAGCCTTATTCTAAAATGGATTAAATAAATGTTTTCCTCATCAATCTACACACAACACCCCATAATGACATCACAATACCCCATAATGACATCACAACACCCCATACTGACAAAGTGAAAACAGATGTTTACAAATGTATTAAAAATAAACAGAACCTTATTTACATAAGTATTCAGACCCTTTGCTATGAGCCTCGAAATTGAGCTCAGAGACAGGATTATGTTGAGGCCTAGATCTGGGGAGCGGTACCGAAAAATGTATGCAGCATTGAAGGTCCCCACGAACACAGTGGACTCCATCATTCTTAAATAGAAGGAGTTTGGAACCACCAAGACTCTTCATAGAGCTGGCCGCCCAGTCAAACTGAGCAATCGGGGGAGAAGGGCTTTGGTCAGGGAGGTGACAGAGCTCTAGAGTTCCTCTGTGGAGATGGGAGAACATTCCAGAAGGACAACCATCTCTGCAGCACTCCACCAATCAGGCCTTTATGGTAGTGGCCAGACTGAAGCCACTCCTCAGTAAAAGGCACATGACAGCCTGCTTCGAGTTAGCCAAAAGGCACCTAAAAGACTCTCAGACTATGTGAAACAAAATGATCTGGTCTGATGAAACCAAGATTGAACTCTTTGGCCTGAATGCCAAGCGTCACATCTGGATGAAACCTGGCACCATCTCTACAGTGAAGCATGGTGGTGGAAGCATCCCTACAGTGAAGCATGGTGGTGGCACCAACCCTACGGTGAAGCATGGTGGTGGAAGCATCATGCTGTGGGGATGTTTTTCAGCGGCAGGGACTGGGAGACTATTCAGGATCAAGGGAAAGATGAACGGAGAAAAGTACAGAGAGATCCTTGATGTAAACCTGCTCCAGAGAGCTCAGGACCTCAGACTGGGCGAAGGTTCACCTGGGTGTTTCTGAATGTCCTTGAGTGGCCCAGCCAGAGCTTCGGACTTGAACCCGAACTAACATCTCTGGAGAGACCTGAATATAGCTGTGGAGCAACACTCCCCATCCAACCTGACAGAGATTGAGAGGATCTGCAGAGAAGAATGGGAGAAACTCCCCAAATACAGGTGTGCCAAGCTTTCAGTTTTGTCTGTTTTTGCTTTGTCAGTATGGGGTATTGTGATGTCATTATGGGGTATTGTGATGTCAGTATGGGGTATTGTGATGTCATTATGGGGTATTGGGATGTCATTATGGGGTATTGTGATGTCATTATGGGGTATTGTGATGTCATTATGGGGTATTGTGTGTAGATTGATTTAATCCATTTAGAATAAAGCTGAAACGTAAGAAAATGTGGCAAAAGTCAAGGGGTCTGAATACTTTCTGAAAGCTCTGTAACTCTCATGGTTACTTACTAGTTGAACGGGTGTCAGAGATGTATTCATCTGAAAGATAAACAACATGAGGTTATATCACTCTGAATAACATCTGGTACTAAAGTACTAAGTTATGATTGACATGTCCCATCCAACTACCTCATCCCCATACTGTATTTATTTATTTATTTATTTATTTATCTTGCTCCTTTTGCACCCCAGTATCTCTACTTGTACATTCATCTACTGCACCTCTACTATTACAGTGTTTAATTGCTATATTGTACTACTTCGCCACCATGGCCTATTTATTGCCTTACCTCCTTATCTTACCTCATTTGCACACACTGTGTATATAGACTTTTTCTATTGTATTATTGACTGTATGAGTAACTCTGTGTTGTTTGTGTCGCTGTCACGAATATTACAGAAGGTGACTCCCCTTCTTGTTCGGGTGGCGCTCGGCGGTCGTCGTCGCCGGTCTACTAGCTATCGTTCTATTGTTCTGTGTTCGTTTAGTTCTGTCTAATTGGTAGCACCTGTTTCTAGTTTGGTTGTTAGGGTAGGGTTATATATAGTCTGTTCAGCCCGCTTCTGTTTCGTGCAGGCTTGTTCTCCTGTTTCCTTGTTTGAGTGTATTTTTGTTGGCATTTGGGTTTCACGCTGTCCGTTTATATTTCTGTTCATTTGTGTTTCCACTTTTGTTCATGTTATGTTTCCGGGACATTAAAGCGTGTTGTTTTTCCCACATGTCTCACTGTCAGATAGAGCATCAGCTCACAGTGGACATCTACGTTCCAAGAAAGATATAGCTCAGTATAACAGATAGCTGAGAACTTGGGATGGAGAATCTTAACATGGAATCTGGTGACCTCATGCACTTCCTCTAAAGACACTCCATGTTCCTCTCTACATGAAGAATCTTCATCTCATTCCTCAGGGAAGGGTTGGTCCCTGAACAACACAATACAAAGGAGACAGAAAGACAAATATTGAATTATTCATCCAACTGAAACACAAAGAATATGAGGTACCAGATCACAGTAAACTCAAACTCACAGAATAGTTTATTCATTAATTCAGGAAGTAAAACTCAGTTACATGGAAATGTCTTTCTGAATACTATTTCTACATGGTTTTACCTAAACAGACAAAGTGTGGCAGATGAACTTCCTCCAGTTCACCGAACTCCATAGTGATGTCCAGCAATGGACCACCTTGTGTGTACTGCATGTCTTTCAGAAGTTGACTGTAGGGTCCCCAGTTCCTGAAGTGATACTTCAGAATGACATCTCTCTCACACAGCCAGCGGAGCCAGACACTGTGCACTCATAACTCCCTTTGTGTGTCCTGTGTCTGAGGGCAACAACAAGATGGTAGAGGGTCAATGGTCAAATGGAGAGGTTGGATTAGAAGACTATTCCCAAAGGTAATGGGGAAATACACTATCAGGTGGAATGAAATGTTACAAGTAGTTATTTTACCTGAACATTGTCACTCCCTGGACAGTGGAAGTCAAGGGTTCAATCTGAAGCCAGTGTGTGGAGTCCTGAACAAGGACAAGCATGTCAGTAATACATATGGGGCCTGTTTCCTGGACACAGATTGAGACTAGTGCTGGACTAAAAGCATGCTCAATGGAAGTTTCAATAGAAAGTTCTTTAAGGTCCAGGACTATACTTAATCTGTGTCTGGAAACTATTAACAAAGTAACTAATCAAATATATTTATTCAATGTTACATGGAATGCTGGTGATTTATCACCAAACTGTCTAATGACAAAATATGACAGCAAAATCAGCTAAAATCCTGAATGTCTACAAGCAGAACACAGGACTGTCTATATACCAGGATGAATGGTTGGTCAGTACACACCTGGCTTTGAGACTGTGTTTATATTAATAAAGCAGAACACAGGACTGTCTATATCCCAGTATGAATGGTTGGTCACTACACACCTGGCTTTGAGACTGTGTTTATATTAATAAAGCAGAACACAGGACTGTCTATATCCCCAGTATGAATGGTTGGTCAGTACACACCTGGCTTTGAGACTGTGTTTATATTACTAAAGCAGAACACAGGACTGTCTATACCCCAGGATGAATGGTCAGTGGTCACTACACACCTGGCTTTGAATGGTTGGTCACTACTGTGTTTATATTACTAAAGAGAACACATACTGTCTATATACCAGTATGAATGGTTGGTCAGCACCTGGCTTTGAGACTGTGTTTATATTACTAAAGCAGAACACAGGACTGTCTATATCCCAGTATGAATGGTTGGTCACTACACCTGGCTTTGAGACTGTGTTTATATTACTAAAGCAGAACACAGGACTGTCTATATACCAGTATGAATGGTTGGTCAGTACACACCTGGCTTTGAGACTGTGTTTATATTAATAAAGCAGAACACACCTGGCAGGACTGTCTATATAGTTGAATGGTTGGTCACTACACACCTGGCTTTGAGACTGTGTTTATATTACTAAAGCAGAACACAGGACTGTCTATATAACAGTATGAATGGTTGGTCAGTACACACCTGGCTTTGAGACTGTGTTTATATTACTAAAGCAGAACACAGGACTGTCTATATCCCAGTATGAATGGTTGGTCAGTACACACTGGCTTTGAGACTGTGTTTATATTACTAAAGCAGAACACAGGACTGTCTATATCCCAGTATGAATGGTTGGTCAGTACACACCTGGCTTTGAGACTGTGTTTATAAACTAAAGCAGAACACAGGACTATATACCAGTATGAATGGTTGGTCAGTACACACCTGGCTTTGAGACTGTGTTTATATTACTAAACAGGACTGTCTATATCTGGTTTAGATGAACACCTCCAGCTTTGAGACTGTGTTTATATTACTAAAAGCAGAACACAGGACTGTCAGCAATGGTTGGTCACACCTGGCTTTGAGACTGTGTTTTATAGGACTGTCTATTACCAGTATGAATGGTTGGTCAGTACAGAACTGTGTTTATATTACACAGGACTGTCTATACCCCAGTATGAATGGTTGGTCACTACACACCTGGCTTTGAGACTGTGTTTATATTACTAAAGCAGAACACAGGACTGTCTATATCCCAGTATGAATGGTTGGTCAGTACACACCTGGCTTTGAGACTGTGTTTATATTACTAAAGCAGAACACAGGACTGTCTATATCCCAGTAAATGGTTGGTCACTACACACCTGGCTTTGAGACTGTGTTTATATTACCAGAACACAGGACTGTCTATATACCAGTATGAATGGTTGGTCAGTACACACCTGGCTTTGAGACTGTGTTTATATTACTAAAGCAGAACACAGGACTGTCTATATCCCAGTATGAATGGTTGGTCACTACACCTGGCTTTGAGACTGTGTTTATATTACTAAAGCAGAACACAGGACTGTCTATATACCAGTATGAATGGTTGGTCAGTACACACCTGGCTTTGAGACAGTATACTATGAATGGTGGGCTTTGAGACTGTGTTTATATTAACTAAAGCAGAACACAGGACTGTCTATATCCCAGTATGAATGGTTGGTGTGTTTATTACACACCTGTCTTTGAGACTGTGTTTATATTAAAAGCAGAACACAGGACTGTCTATATACCAGTATGAATGGTTGGTCAGTACACACCTGGCTTTGAGACTGTGTTTATATTACTAAAGCAGAACACAGGACTGTCTATATCCCCAGAGTACACACCTGGCTTTGAGACTGTGAGACTGTGTTTATATTATTACTAAAGCAGAACACAGGACTGTCTATATCCCAGTATGAATGGTTGGTCAGTACACACCTGGCTTTGAGACTGTGTTTATATTAATAAAGCAGAACACAGGACTGTCTATATACTACACACCTGGCTTTTGAGACTGTGTTTATATTAATAAAGCAGATGTCTATATACCAGTATGAATGGTTGGTCAGTACACCTGGCTTTGAGACTGTGTTTATATTAATAAAGCAGAACACAGGACTGTCTATATACAGTATGAATGGTTGGTCAGTACACACCTGGCTTTGAGACTGTGTTTATATTAATAAAGCAGAACACAGGACTGTCTATATCCCAGTATGAATGGTTGGTCAGTACACACCTGGCTTTGAGACTGTGTTTATATTACTAAAGCAGAACACAGGACTGTCTATATACCAGTATGAATGGTTGGTCACTACACACCTGGCTATGAGACTGTGTTTATATTACTAAAGCAGAACACAGGACTGTCTATATCCCAGTATGAATGGTTGGTCAGTACACACCTGGCTTTGAGACTGTGTTTATATTACTAAAGCAGAACACAGGACTGTCTATATCCCAGTATGAATGGTTGGTCAGTACACACCTGGCTATGAGACTGTGCCTGACTCCTGCAGGTATGTAAAAGTAAGAATTGACATTATGACTTACCTCAACATGGTCACAAGTCTTACAGCTCTGAGGAATCCCTGAAGTCAAAAGTAGTAGTTATTTAAAATGGACAATCTCATGTAATAATGAATTAATAATTATTAAATAGAATTGTAATAAAAATGAATATAAGTGAGCAACAGTCTCAGAATGTACACTCATTAGCAGACCATAATCTGACATTAGTGTCACATTAATGAATGTTTGTGGAAGCAGGAAGCAACATCGTTCTGGTCTGGAACTGTTGCAGTTCAAATACAAGTAATAATTTGATTGAAGATTTTTGTTGTTGTTGAGGCAAACAGTCATCGACAACAGGAAGCGGTCTCCTGCCTGACTGAGGAAACAGTAGAGGTTCTGGTCCAGTTTTTCAGTGTTTTCTAGATGTTGGGGTCTGATTTCTGGCAGATCCTAGGATGAGAGCTTAAAGGTAGAGTCAGATAAATGATGTTGTACGAGCAGCACCACAGATATTGTGATGAGCAAGATGCCCGACTTCTCTCTCACACAGTCCCACACAGTTTCTAGCCATGTGCAAAGGGTGAATCAGAATTAGTTGGGTCACATAGATAAGATGTTTTATTTTCGTAATATGCTTGTGAGATACTTGTCATTATTAGAATGTTTCCCTTTGGACTATAGTGTTGGCAGTGGCAGTAATCCCTTCTCAGCTAGGGCTCAGTCACTTGGGGCCCGGAGAGGGGAGAGGTCAGGCTCGTCTTCATATTTTATTTTACCTTTATTTAACCAGGCAAGTCAGTTAAGAACAAATTCTTATTTTCAATGACGGCCTGGGAACAGTGGGTTAACTGCCTGTTCAGGGGCAGAACGACAGATTTGTACCTTGTCAGCTCGGGGGTTTGAACTCGCAACCTTCCGGTTTCTAGTCCAACGCTCTAACCACTAGGCTACGCTGCCGCCAAATATGTATCTGTTAAAGCATCTGGTGCTATGTAGAATATCAGAAGGGGAGGAGGACAGAATGGAACATTGTCTTCTCATGGGAATGTGTCTGTAACTATTCCTAAACCATGTAAAGGGCTCCATTATGTCTGTATTCCAGTCACTCCCTTCTTATCCCTGTCTGGGGAGGAGTATGGCAGTGTCTGGGACCATTATACCACCTCTTCTGATGTTGAACATATCTTTCATAGTATATGACCTAGAGGTTCACTCCCTTAGTGAGCTTCTCCACGAGTGGGGAGAAGAGGGGGTGTAATTTGGGATGGGAGTATCTAGAATTGACAATTGATATATGCCATTGGATGAGGTAATGTTTTGGTCCTAAGTGGTACCAAGAACAAGATCAGAACCTCAGTTAAAGAGACCAAACTGAACGGTAATTTATAGCTAATGCTATGAATTATGGGATACTCCTCTTTCAAGTAAAAGGTTCTTTGTGAACTGTTCCTAAGATCTGTGGTTCGTTATGCGAGTTGAGAGGGGTGTGTCTTGGCTATAAATGATACTAAGAATTGTGTTGTAGGGACTCTCAGAGAATTCATTTATCAACACTGAATTGATCCGAGAGTCAAAAAGGGCTATGGTGAAGCTCATATATGCTTAAAGATGGACTTTATAATATAACTCTGACTTGTGTGTGGTTTGCTCTCTCATCACGTAGTTATACAGGAAATTACCACAACAAGAGTCAGATAAATTATGTTGTACGAGCAACACCACAGATATTGTGATGAGCAAGATGCCCGACTTCTCTCTCACACAGTCACACACAGTATCTGCCCATGTGAAAGGGTTCTCTTCACTCTCTTACAGAGTGGTAGCCACGGGACCAAAACAGAGAAGTTTAGCCTAATGCTCCAACGCTCTTAGTTGTTGTATAAATGTACCCACTATGCTGTTTACTTTGTGCATCTACGTCATATCGCTGACTCTACCTTTAAGTTGGTTTGACAAAATAGATCATGATTGTGTTATTTGTCTGGGACTCAAGTATAATGAACTCTTTCATCATATTTCGGTTTGAAAACAATTCAGTTAAAACTCACTTTTCTCAAGTCCAGACTTGATACAACTCTCTCCACCATGGTCTCTGGTGTCCTCAGGTCCAGACTTGATACAACTCTCTGGTCTCACCAGACTGGGTCTCTGGTGTCCTCAGGTCCAGACTTGATACAACTCTCTCCACCATGGTCTCTGGTGTCCTCAGGTCCAGGCTTGATACAACTCACCATGGTCTCTGGTGTCCTCAGGTCCAGACTCTCTCCACCATGGTCTCTGGTGTCCTCAGGTCCAGACTTGGTCCAACTCTCTCCACCATGGTCTCTGGTGTCCTCCAGGCTCCAACTTGGTCTCTCCACCATGGTCTCTGGTGTCCTCAGGTCCAGACTTGATCCAACTCTCTCCACCATGGTCTCTGGTGTCCTCAGGTCCAGGCTTGATCCAACTCTCTCCACGATGGTCTCTGGTGTCCTCAGGTCCAGGCTCGATACAACTCTCTCCACCATGGTCTCTGTTGTTGGTAAAGCAGAATAATAGACTGATTAAACTAAATACAACTTATAAAGGCTTTATATATCATATATACAGTCTTCATAAGCAATATAAAGTGTGTATAAAGGGTGACATAACAGCTCCCTATGTAGGGTGTATTGCCACTATGTCACCTTCCATAAAGCCAATACTGATGGTGATGTTACAGATGACATTGCTTATCTTGATGAAAGCCCTTAGAGATGTGAAGTCACCAGGTATCATGATACACCCCCTAGAGATGACATCACCAGGTATCATGAGTTACATTTCCCTAAGAGATGTGAAGTCACCAGGTATCATGAGTTACCTACCCCCTAGAGATGTGAAGTCTGTGGGGGCTGTGCTTTGGCAGAGTGGGTGGGCTTATATCCTTCCTGTTTGGCCCTGTCCGGGGTGTCCTCGGATGGGGCCACAGTGTCTCCTGACCCCTCCCGTCTCAGCCTCCAGTATTTATGCTGCAGTAGTTTGTGTCGGGGGCTAGGGTCAGTTTGTTATATCTGGAGTACCTCTCCTGTCCTATTCGGTGCCCTGTGTGAATCTAAGTGTGCGTTCTCTAATTCTCTCTTTCTCTCTTTCTCTCTCTCTCTCTCTCGGAGGACCTGAGCCCTAGGACCATGCCCCAGGACTACCTGACATGATGACTCCTTGCTGTCCCCAGTCCACCTGGCCGTGCTGCTGCTCCAGTTTCAACTGTTCTGCCTTATTATTATTCGACCATGCTGGTCATTTATGAACATTTGAACATCTTGGCCATGTTCTGTTATAATCTCCACCCGGCACAGCCAGAAGAGGACTGGCCACCCCACATAGCCTGGTTCCTCTCTAGGTTTCTTCCTAGGTTTTGGCCTTTCTAGGGAGTTTTTCCTAGCCACCATGCTTCTACACCTGAATTGCTTGCTGTTTGGGGTTTTAGGCGGGGTTTCTGTACAGCACTTTGAGATATCAGCTGATGTACGAAGGGCTATATGAATTGATTTGATTTGATTTGATTCAGATACTTCTTGTTGTATTTAAACATACACAGTCCAAAATTATTAATTTGATTTGGATCCCCACTAGCTGACTCAATAACAACAGCTAGTCTACCTGGTTGGATCCCTGACTCCATAACAACAGCTAGTCTACATGGTTGGATCCCCGGACTCCATAACAACAGCTAGTCTACCTGGTTGGGTCCCCTGACTCCATAACAGCAGCTTGTCTACCTGGTTGGATCCCCTGACCCCATAACAACAGCTAGTCTACCTGGTTGGATCCCCTGACTAATAACAACAGCTAGTCTACCTGGTTGGATCCCCTGACCCCATAACAACAGCTAGTCTACCTGGTTGGATCCCCTGACTCCATAACAACAGCTAGTCTACCTGGATGGATCCCCTGACTCCATAACAACAGCTAGTCTACCTGGTTGGATCCCCTGACTCCATAACAACAGCTAGTCTACCTGGTTGGATCCCCTGACTCCATAACAACAGCTAGTCTACCTGGTTGGATCCCTGACTCCATAACAACAGCTAGTCTACCTGGTTGGATCCCCTGACTCCATAACAACAGCTAGTCTACCTGGTTGGATCCCCTGACTCCAACAACAGCTAGTCTACCTGGATGGATCCCCTGACTCCCCAACAGCTAGTCTACCTGGTTGGATCCCCTGACTCCATAACAACAGCTAGTCTACCTGGTTGGATCCCCTGACTCATAACAACAGCTAGTCTACCTGGGTGGATCCCCTGACTCCATAACAACAGCTAGTCTACCTGGTTGGATCCCTGACTCCATAACAACAGCTAGTCTACCTGGTTGGATCCCCTGACTCCATAACAACAGCTAGTCTACCTGGTTGGATCCCCTGACTCCATAACAACAGCTAGTCTACCTGGTTGGATCCCCTGACTCCATAACAACAGCTAGTCTACCTGGTTGGATCCCCTGACTCCATAACAACAGCTAGTCTACCTGGTTGGATCCCCTGACTCCATAACAACAGCTAGTCTACCTGGTTGGATCCCCTGACTCCATAACAACAGCTAGTCTACCTGGTTGGATCCCCTGACTCCATAACAACAGCTAGTCTACCTGGTTGGATCCCTGACTCCATAACAACAGCTAGTCTATCTGGTTGGATCCCTGACTCCATTACAACAGCTAGTCCTGGTTGGATCCCCTGACTCCATTACAACAGCTAGTCTACCTGGTTGGATCCCCTGACTCCATTACAACAGCTAGTCTACCTGGTTGGATCCCCTGACTCCATAACAACAGCTAGTCTACCTGGTTGGATCCCCTGACTCCATTACAACAGCTAGTCTACCTGGTTGGATCCCCTGACTCCATAACAACAGCTAGTCTACCTGGTTGGATCCCTGACTCCATTACAACAGCTAGTCTACCTGGTTGGATCCCCGACTCCATAACAACAGCTAGTCTACCTGGTTGGATCCCCTGACTCCATAACAACAGCTAGTCTACCTGGTTGGATCCCCTGACTCCATAACAACAGCTAGTCTACATGGTTGGATCCCCTGACTCCATAACAACAGCTAGTCTACCTGGTTGGATCCCCTGACTCCATAACAACAGCTAGTCTACCTGGTTGGATCCCCTGACTCCATAACAACAGCTAGTCTACCTGGTTGGATCCCTGACTCCATAACAACAGCTAGTCTACCTGGTTGGATCCCTGACTCCATAACAACAGCTAGTCTACCTGGTTGGATCCCCTGACTCCATAACAACAGCTAGTCTACCTGGTTGGATCCCCTGACTCCATAACAACAGCTAGTCTACCTGGTTGGATCCCCTGACTCCATAACAACAGCTAGTCTACCTGGTTGGATCCCCTGACTCCATAACAAGTCTAGCCCCTGAGCTAGTCTACCTGGTTGGACCCCAGCTGTCTACCTGGTTGGATCCATAAACAACAGCTAGTCTACATGGGCTCCACACACAACAAAAATACATTGCAGACATCTACTTTAGACATGGAAAGACGGTAGTAGACATTATCATAATTTACCAAGAAGACATTACAGTTACTTTTTCAAATGTAACTAGGCAAGTCAGTTAAGAACAAATTCTTATTTACAATGAAGGCCTTCCCCCTCAATCACCTCTCTCTAGAATAGTCTAACTTCTCAAACACTTTTCTATAATAAATTGTAAAAGGCTACAAACCTCAAACTTTTAAAAAAATTCGACAGTTATTTCCCTACTTCCTTATAAAAATGTAGGCTACTTCCCATTTCAACACAGTGAACGGGTTCAACACCTTTAGGTTTATTTATTATACGTTCATATTTATGTCATATGATGTCCCCTAACCCGGAAGACCAAGGACAAAATGTGCGCCGCTCTACGGGTCTCCCGAACACGGACGGTTGTGATAGAGCCCGCGATTGAACCCGGGTATGTAGTGATGCAGTGCATTAGACCGCTGCGCCACTCGGGGGCGTATAATTAGCTGACAGGTATTTCTTCCTAACCCTTTAAGAGGATACAGCCTAGACTCCATAGGTTCTTGTTACGGTTTAGTAGTTGCCTATAAGGTGACACGCATTGCTTCGTTATGCAGGAAAATGTCCAAATATGGAATAATTGGTTCGTCTGGCAAGTACTATTTATCGGTGTAAAATGGCACAGTGATGCCATCTGGTGGTACAGGTTAATTACTGCAACTCGTGTTTTTACCGGTGTGTTTGAGATACCCGGATGTAGTGATTGCAACGACCTGAACAAGACTGGTTTCTCGCGTCAATGCCTCCGTCTCATCATTTAACATTAAAACAAGTACGTTTGATAGATCCAGAACTGGGGTGTGTGTATTCATTAGTGTAAACCTCACCAACCCGTTGCAAAACGGTAGGGTGGGCGGACCGACTTTTTGAAAACCCTGATTTAGTCAACATTTACATCGTTTTTAATGTGCCAATTGTTGCACGTCACTTTTACTTTGCCGATTTGACGAGACGGACTAGTTTCTTTAGCGACAGATTTACACAATTCCGACGCACGTGTTCTTGGAATGAAACAACGCAATGTGTTGACGGTGTTGGGGATCACGCGGATAGCAAATCACGATAATGTGCAACCAATCGCCTATAACAACAACTCCCTACCTCAGAGCCTTTAACATCACAACATATTAAATTAGGCTAATCAATATTATTCTTGAAAGTTGAAATCAGTATTGTAATAACTTCACAAATCACCTCTCTCTAGAATAGTCACTTCTCAAACACGTTTCTATATTAAATTGTAAAAGGCTACAAACCTCAAACATGTTTCTTCGACCGTTACGTCTCTACTTCCTTATAAAATGTAGGCTTTTTACTTCCCATTTCAACACAGTCGACGCGTTCAACACGTATATCGGTTTTAAAAATTATATGTTCATATGTATGTCATATAACGTCTTCATACATTCATATTCTCTGGGCTGAACACCTGCGTGAAGTGTGTCTGGTAAAAGCGGATTTATATTTTATTTCAGGATTTGATTGGGTGATGTTTTTCAGTGCTACCAGCGGAGGGCAGAGTGACAACAAGGTTTGGCAGAAGGACGCTTTTACGGTCATATCTGTGTTGCGGTAACATGATAGGATGGGTTACATTTACATTTAAGTCATTTAGCAGACGCTCTTATCCAGAGTTACCAACGATATACAATGATTCTGCAAAACAACCCCAAACAAACTGATTACAATATGACGTTACATTGAACTAATTACACGTATTAAAGACCAACTCACATAAACACATTCCATTTATTGAGAATGTATTTGACAAGAGATGCTGTACATAAATCAACGTTTCTGTAAATGTGTCAGATTTAGCCAGCTAGCTAGCTTTCAACTGTAGTCCATGGGCATGTAGATACAAACATTTTTATAAAAGTATTATAAAATAAAATTGCCCTACTACTAACACACCTGATTCAAATAATCTGTGGCTTGATGATGGGGCGGCAGGGTAGCCTAGTGGTTAGAGTGTTGGACTAGTAACCGGAAGGTTAGGTACAAGGTACAAATCTGTCATTCTGCCCCAAACCCACTGTTCCAAGTCCGTCATTGAAAATAAGAATTTGTTCTTAACTGACCTGCCAAGTTAAATAAAGAAAAAATGATAAGAGTTCATTAGTTTAATTTTAGGGCAAAAACTAAAACATGGGGGTCCCGGAGGAGAGGTTTGAAAAAGGCTGATCTAGAATAACTTGATTCAAATGAGTTAATTTTTGTAGGCCTACATCAGCTGTACAACAAGTGGCTGGTGGCACTTCAATTGGGGAGGACAGAATTAATGAAATCAAACACATTAGATATATGGTTTTCACACCATTCCAGACATTTCTATCATCCGTTCTCCCTTCACACAGCCTCCTGTGGTGTCTGGGGGCCTATTTCACCTAGAATAATGTGATTAAAAAAAAATTCTAGACTGTTTATACAGGAGGCCCAATTCTGATATTTTTTTCCCACTAATTGGTCTTTTTGACTAATCACATCAGATCTTCTCTGATTGGTCAAAAGACCAATGAGTGAAGAAGAAAAAATATTAGAATTGGGCTCCCTGTGTAAACACAGCCATGGAACTTCACAGTAATCTAGTCCACTAGATACCCAATTGTACATTTAACATTTCCAACATCCATGAAACCCAGGTAATTTGACAAATTCATTTCTCAATATCGGTCTGGAGTTCTCTTCCTCACGAACTAATTAAAAGTGCAATATGTAGCTTTGTCGGCGACCCGACCAAAATTCACGTGAGTTATAGATGTGTCTTCTGGTTGAAAGCAAGTCTGATGTGTGTCATTTCCAATGCTTCCCGTCCGTAGATTTAGGCATCTTTTTTACTCTCGGTTTTGTACACCAGCTTCAAACAGCTGAAAAAAAAAGAATACAAAATTAGTTAATGAAAATATATTTCAGTGGTTCAGATGGTACAATGATTCTCTACACTATACATGACTCGTTTAGACGAACCATCATTAGCAGTCATGCGATGATGGAGCTATTTCGGCATATTGCGTCTTAGACTTCAATTACCAGAATGCTTTGCGACAGGAAGTGGAAGTGAGAACGAAAATTCTCCATTTATGAGCAAGTGACGAGTGATAAGCGTAGCGTTCGCTAGCAACTTTCTTTATTATTTTATAGAATCTAAAAGTGGTCAAATGTAACGTGAAGTGTTATTAAAATACGCTGTAATCTTATAACCAACGTACCGAGTCATTACTTTAAAGATAGTTATTCTATAGCCCCTTTAAAAATGTCTCATAGTACTTTTACAGTAATCCAGTCAACCAGATTCTCAACTGAACATTACCAACATCCACCTTCTCAATGAGATCATCTGTGATCTTCAACATCACTGGGACTGTATCTGCATGAAGACCAACGGGTCCCTGGAATAGTCTGCATGGCAGGCCAGTTGTGCAGAGAATTCTGGACGGAGCTCTATACAGACTGGGAATTAATATAGACAGACAGACTGGTAATATAGACAGAGACTGGGAATTAATATAGACAGACAGACACACAGACTGGGAGTTAATATAGACAGACAGACTGGTAATATAGACAGACAGACACACACAGGGAATTAATATAGACAGACAGACTGGGAATTAATATAGACAGACAGACTGGTAATATAGACAGACAGACTGGGAATTAATATAGACAGACAGACACACACACTGGGAATTAATATAGACAGACAGACTGGGAATATAGACAGACAGACAGGGAATTAATATAGACAGACAGACTGGTAATATAGACAGACAGACTGGGAGTTAATATAGACAGACAGACACACAGACTGGGAATTAATATAGACAGACAGACTGGGAATTAATATAGACAGACAGACTGGGAGTTAATATAGACAGACAGACTGGGAATTAATATAGACAGACAGACTGGGAGTTAATATAGACAGACAGACTGGGACAGACTAATATAGACAGACAGACTGGGAGTTAATATAGACAGACAGACTGGGAGTTAATATAGACAGACACACAGACTGGGAATTAATATAGACAGACAGACTGGGAGTTAATATAGACAGACAGACTGGGAGTTAATATAGACAGACAGACACACAGACTGGGAGTTAATATAGACAGACTGGGAATTAATATAGACAGACAGACTGGGAGTTAATATAGACAGACAGACTGGGAGTTAATATAGACAGACAGACTGGGAATTAATATAGACAGACAGACTGGGAGTTAATATAGACAGACAGACTGGGAATTAATATAGACAGACAGACTGGGAGTTAATATAGACAGACAGACTGGGAATTAATATAGACAGACAGACTGGGAGTTAATATAGACAGACAGACTGGGAGTTAATATAGACAGACAGACTGGGAGTTAATATAGACAGACAGACTGGGAGTTAATATAGACAGACACACAGACTGGGAATTAATATAGACAGACAGACTGGGAGTTAATATAGACAGACAGACTGGGAGTTAATATAGACAGACAGACACACAGACTGGGAGTTAATATAGACAGACTGGGAATTAATATAGACAGACAGACTGGGAGTTAATATAGACAGACAGACTGGGAGTTAATATAGACAGACACACAGACTGGGAATTAATATAGACAGACACACAGACTGGTAATTAATATAGACAGACACACAGACTGGTAATTAATATAGACAGACAGACTGGGAACTAATATAGACAGACAGACACACAGACTGGGAGTTAATATAGACAGACAGACTGGGAGTTAATATAGACAGACAGACTGGGAGTTAATATAGACAGACAGACTGGGAATTAATATAGACAGACAGACAGACAGACTGGGAATATAGACAGACAGACACGAGACTGGGAGTTAATATAGACAGACAGACTGGGAATTAATAGACAGACAGACACACAGACTGGGAATTAATATAGACAGACAGACTGGGAATTAATATAGACACACAGACTGGAAATTAATATAGACAGAGACTGGGAATTAATATAGACAGAGACTGGGAATATAGACAGACAGACACGCAGACTGGGAATTAAGACAGACACACAGACTGGGAATTAATATAGACACACAGACTGGGAATTAATATAGACAAAGACTGGGAATGAATACAGACAGACAGACTGGGAATATAGACAGACAGACCCACAGACTGGGAATTAATATAGACACACAGACTGGGAATGAATACAGACAGACAGACAGACTGGGAATATAGACAGACAGACCCACAGACTGGGAATTAATATAGACACACAGACTGGGAATATAGACAGACAGACACACAGACTATGAATGAATATAGACAGGCAGACACACAGTGACAGACTGACCGAACAACCAACACACAGACCAACAGAAAGATCGCTATAGATATATAGTGAACTAGACAGTGTAGATGCTCACCGGATCATCTGTAGGGGTTTCAGGATGTTCTCACAGGTTAGAGGAGCATGAGCAGCCTGGCTCCCTGATAGTAGACTGTAGAGTAACATACCTCCAGCATGAGCAGCCTGGCTCCCTGATAGTAGACTGTAGAGTAACATACCTCCAGCATGAGCAGCCTGGCTCCCTGATAGTAGACTGTAGAGTAACATGCCTCCAGCATGAGCAGCCTGGCTCCCTGATAGTAGACTGTAGAGTAACATACCTCCAGCATGAGCAGCCTGGCTCCCTGATAGTAGACTGTAGAGTAACATACCTCCAGCATGAGCAGCCTGGCTCCCTGATAGTAGACTGTAGAGTAACATACCTCCAGCATGAGCAGCCTGGCTCCCTGATAGTAGACTGTAGAGTAACATACCTCCAGCATGAGCAGCCTGGCTCCCTGATAGTAGACTGTAGAGTAACATACCTCCAGCATGAGCAGCCTGGCTCCTGATAGTAGACTGTAGAGTAACATACCTCCAGCATGAGCAGCCTGGCTCCCTGATAGTAGACTGTAGAGTAACATACCTCCAGCATGAGCAGCCTGGCTCCTGATAGTAGACTGTAGAGTAACATACCTCCAGCATGAGCAGCCTGGCTCCCTGATAGTAGACTGTAGAGTAACATACCTCCAGCATGGTCACTACCCTGATAGTAGACTGTAGAGTACAGTAACACCTCCAGCATGGTCACTACCCTGATAGTAGACTGTAGAGTAACATACCTCCAGCATGAGCAGCCTGGCTCCCTGATAGTAGACTGTAGAGTAACATACCTCCAGCATGGTCACTACTCTGATAGTAGACTGTAGAGTAACACACCTCCAGCATGGTCACTACCCTGATAGTAGACTGTAGAGTAACATACCTCCAGCATGAGCAGCCTGGCTCCCTGATAGTAGACTGTAGAGTAACATACCTCCAGCATGGTCACTACCCTGATAGTAGACTGTAGAGTAACATACCTCCAGCATGGTCACTACCCTGATAGTAGACTGTAGAGTAACATACCTCCAGCATGGTCACTACCCTGATAGTAGACTGTAGAGTAACATACCTCCAGCATGAGCAGCCTGGCTCCCTGATAGTAGACTGTAGAGTAACATACCTCCAGCATGGTCACTACCCTGATAGTAGACTGTAGAGTAACATACCTCCAGCATGAGCAGCCTGGCTCCCTGATAGTAGACTGTAGAGTAACATACCTCCAGCATGGTCACTACCCTGATAGTAGACTGTAGAATACAGCAACACCTCCAGCATGGTCACTACTCTGATAGTAGACTGTAGAGTAACATACCTCCAGCATGGTCACTACCCTGATAGTAGACTGTAGAGTAACATACCTCCAGCATGGTCACTACTCTGATAGTAGACTGTAGAGTAACATACCTCCAGCATGGTCACTACCCTGATAGTAGACTGTAGAGTAACATACCTCCAGCATGGTCACTACCCTGATAGTAGACTGTAGAGTAACATACCTCCAGCATGGTCACTACCCTGATAGTAGACTGTAGAGTAACATACCTCCAGCATGGTCACTACCCTGATAGTAGACTGTAGAGTAACATACCTCCAGCATGGTCACTACCCTGATAGTAGACTGTAGAGTAACATACCTCCAGCATGGTCACTACCCTGATAGTAGACTGTAGAGTAACACACCTCCAGCATGGTCACTACCCTGATAGTAGACTGTAGAGTAACACACCTCCAGCATGGTCACTACCCTGATAGTAGACTGTAGAGTAACATACCTCCAGCATGGTCACTACCCTGATAGTAGACTGTAGAGTAACATACCTCCAGCATGGTCACTACCCTGATAGTAGACTGTAGAGTAACATACCTCCAGCATGAGCAGCCTGGCTCCCTGATAGTAGACTGTAGAGTAACATACCTCCAGCATGGTCACTACCCTGATAGTAGACTGTAGAGTAACATACCTCCAGCATGGTCACTACCCTGATAGTAGACTGTAGAGTACAGTAACACCTCCAGCATGGTCACTACCCTGATAGTAGACTGTAGAGTAACATACCTCCAGCATGGTCACTACCCTGATAGTAGACTGTAGAGTAACACACCTCCAGCATGGTCACTACCCTGATAGTAGACTGTAGGGTAACATACCTCCAGCATGGTGACTACCCTGACAGTAGACTGTAGAGTAACACACCTCCAGCATGGTCACTACCCTGATAGTAGACTGGAGAGTAACATACCTCCAGCATGGTCACTACCCTGATAGTAGACTGTAGAGTAATATACCTCCAGCATGGTCACTACCCTGATAGTAGACTGGAGAGTAACACACCTCCAGCATGGTCACTACCCTGATAGTAGACTGTAGAGTACAGTAACACCTCCAGCATGGTCACTACCCTGATAGTAGACTGTAGAGTAACATACCTCCAGCATGGTCACTACCCTGATAGTAGACTGTAGAGTACAGTAACACCTCCAGCATGGTCACTACCCTGATAGTAGACTGTAGAGTACAGTAACACCTCCAGCATGGTCACTACCCTGATAGTAGATTGTAGAGAGTACAGTAACACCTCCAGCATGGTCACTACCCTGATAGTAGACTGTAGAGTAACACACCTCCAGCATGGTCACTACCCTGATAGTAGACTGTAGAGTAACATACCTCCAGCATGGTCACTACCCTGATAGTAGACTGTAGAGTAACATACCTCCAGCATGGTCACTACCCTGATAGTAGACTGTAGAGTAACATACCTCCAGCATGGTCACTACCCTGATAGTAGACTGTAGAGTAACATACCTCCAGCATGGTCACTACCCTGATAATCGACTGTAGAGTACAGTAACACCTCCAGCATGGTCACTACCCTGATAGTAGACTGTAGAGTAACATACCTCCAGCATGGTCACTACCCTGATAGTAGACTGTAGAGTAACATACCTCCAGCATGGTCACTACCCTGATAGTAGACTGTAGAGTAACATACCTCCAGCATGGTCACTACCCTGATAATCGACTGTAGAGTACAGTAACACCTCCAGCATGGTCACTACCCTGATAGTAGACTGTAGAGTAACATACCTCCAGCATGGTCACTACCCTGATAGTAGACTGTAGAGTAACATACCTCCAGCATGGTCACTACCCTGATAGTAGACTGTAGAGTAACATACCTCCAGCATGGTTACTACCCTGGTAGTAGACTGTAGAGTAACATACCTCCAGCATGGTCACTACCCCGATAAGTAGACTGTAGAGTAACATACCTCCAGCATGGTCACTACCCTGATAGTAGACTGTAGAGTACAGCAACACCTCCCGCATGGTCACTACCCTAAGAACACAGTGGCCTCCATCATTCTTAAATTGAAGTATTCTCTGACAGAGCCCCAGAGTTCCTCTGTGGAGATGGGAGAACCTTCCAGAAGGACTCCACCAATCAAGCCTTTATGGTAGAGTGGCCAGACTGAAGCCACTCCTCAGTAAAAAGCACATGACAGCCTGTTCGGAGTTTGCAAAAAGGACTCTGACCATGAGAAACATGATTCTCTGGTCTGATGAAACCAAGATTGAACTCTTTGGCCTGAATGGCAAGCGTCACGTCTGGAGGAAACCTGGCTCCATCCCTATGGTGAAGCATGGTGGTGGTGGCAGCATCATGCTGAGGGGATGTTTTTCAGGGAATGGGAGACTAGTCAGTTTATTTTATTTTTTTACAGGGACAGTGCACATTAATCAACGTTTCAGTAAAAGTGACGGTTTTAGCCAGCCGGCTAATTTTCAACCGCAGTCCCTGGGCAGGTTATTAAAAACATTTACAATACAGGCAATCGTTGAGCAGTGAGCACACGCAGAGCAACATAGGACCAGCAAGACGTAGCATACAGACAGAGCAACATAGGACCAGCGAGACGTAGCATACAGACAGAGCAACATGGGACAAAAAGCAACAAAGACAAAATCCATAAACGTGTTTCCACACCTCACAAGCTACAGACAACATGGAAAGCGGCAACACACAGCTAGGGACCATGATCACAAATCTGATTGACCTTAGCCATGTCTTCATGCATTTATTGAAAGTGTGATATGTGGTGCAGTTATGTGTGTCTGATGGCAGTGTATTCCAGACATGGGAAGCTCTCACAGAGAAAGTGGATTTACTGAAGGTGCTTTTCCTTAAGGGAACTATACAGTCACCTCTCATGGCAGACCTTGTGGATCTGCTGCCATATGTTTGGGTTTTCTGTTTAGCAAAAATAATGCGTGGAGGAGCCAGGCCATTAAGGATCTTGAATACAAGACATGCGTCGGTGTAGGATCGAGGCAAAGATGAACGGAGCAAAGTACAGAGAGATCCTTGATGAAAACCTGCTCCAGAGCGCTCATGACCTCAGACTGGGGCAAAGGTTCACCTTTAAACAGGTCAACCACCCTAAGCACACAGCCAAGACAACACAGGAGTAGCTTCGAGACAAGTCTCTGAATGTCCTTGAGTGTCCCAGTCAGAGCCCGGACTTGAACCTGACCGAACATCTCTGGGGAGACCTGAAAGCAACGCTCCCCATCCAACCTGACATAGTTCAGAGGATCTGCAGAGAAGAATGGGAGAAACTCCCCAAATACAGATGTGCCAATCTTGTAGCGTCACACCCAAGAAGACTTGAGGCTGTAATCGCTGCCAAAAAGCACTGAGGAAAGGGTCTGAATACTTATGTTAATGTGATATTTCAGTTGATTTTTTCCTACATCATTATGGGGTATTGTGATGTCATTATGGGGGCATTGTGATGTCATTATGGGGCATTGTGATGTCATTATGGGGGCATTGTGATGTCATTATGGGGCATTGTGTGTAGATTGATGAGGATTATTATTTTTCATCCATTTTAGAATGAATCTGTAACGTAACAAAATGTGGAAAAAGTCAAGGGGTCTGAATACTTTCCGAATGCACTGTACCCCTTATGGCTTGTAATGTAGCCTCTATGTATCCCTTATGGCTTCTAATGTAGTCTATATGTACCCCTTATGGCTTGTAATGTAGCCTCTATGTATCCCTTATGGCTTGTTATGTAGCCTCTATGTACCCCTTATGGCTTGTAATGTAGCCTCTATGTATCCCTTACGGCTTCTAATGTAGTCTATATGTACCCCTTATGACTTCTAATGTAGTCTCTATGTACCCCTTATGGCCTCTAATGTAGTCTATATGTATCCCTTATGGCTTCTAATGTAGTCTATATGTACCCCTTATGGCTTGTAATGTAGCCTCTATGTATCCCTTATAACTTGTAATGTAGTCTATATGTACCCCTTATGGCTTCTAATGTAGTCTATATGTACCCCTTATGACTTGTAATGTAGCCTCTTATATGTACCCCTTATGGCTTGTAATGTAGCCTCTATGTATCCCTTATGGCTTCTAATGTAGCCTCTATGTATCCCTTATGGCTTCTAATGTAGTCTATATGTACCCCTTATGGCTTCTAATGTAGTCTCTATGTACCCCTTATGGCCTCTAATGTAGTCTATATGTATCCCTTATGGCTTCTAATGTAGTCTATATGTACCCCTTATGGCTTGTAATGTAGCCTCTATGTATCCCTTATAACTTGTAATGTAGTCTATATGTACCCCTTATGGCTTCTAATGTAGTCTATATGTACCCCTTATGACTTGTAATGTAGCCTCTTATATGTACCCCTTATGGCTTGTAATGTAGCCTCTATGTATCCCTTATGGCTTCTAATGTAGTCTATATGTACCCCTTATGGCTTCTAATGTAGTCTCTATGTACCCCTTATGGCCTCTAATGTAGTCTATATGTATCCCTTATGGCTTCTAATGTAGTCTATATGTACCCCTTATGGCTTCTAATGTAGTCTCTATGTACCCCTTATGGCTTCTAATGTAGTCTATATGTACCCCTTATGCCTCTAATGTAGTCTATATTGTGGAAGGACCACTAGAGGGCAGGCTGGGTTCACGGATAGTAGCCCAACAAGGCATGGGAGACAAGGTAACCAGAGTCAATTAAGCACAGCTGACGGTACTAATGAGATACTCTCCTTCCCCTATAAAAGAGAGAATGGAACCAGCAGAGAGGGAGAAAACTTATCTCTGGAAGATGGCCACCGAGAGAGAGAAGCTGTGCTGAAAGAACCACGAAGATGGTGACAAACCCGTGATTTATGTTTGTTGTAGTTTAAAGATTATCCTATTGTGTTCCTGTTTCATCTGGAGAAGAAGATGTGTATTTTTCCTTGGAAGATTTTTCATTGATTATGTTAGAATGTTTTTGTTGACAAAATGCCCTCAATAGAGAACCGTGTTCAATCAAGAAAACCTACTCCTGACTCGTTTATTCCACCTTCCCGCTTTAGAGTGACGCCTAATTACTTGGTACGCTCACAATATGTATCCCTTATGGACTCTAATGTAGTCTATATGTATCCCTTATGGACTCTAATGTAGTCTATATGTATCCCTTATGACCTCTAATGTAGTCTATATGTATCCCTTATGGACTCTAATGTAGTCTATATGTGTCCCTTATGGACTCTAATGTAGTCTGTGTCCCTTATGGACTCTAATGTAGTCTGTGTCCCTTATGGACTCTAATGTAGTCTGTGTCCCTTATGGACTCTAATGTAGTCTGTGTCCCTTATGGACTCTAATGTAGTCTGTGTCCCTTATGGACTCTAATGTAGTCTGTGTCCCTTATGGACTCTAATGTAGTCTGTGTCCCTTATGGACTCTAATGTAGTCTGTGTCCCTTATGGACTCTAATGTAGTCTGTGTCCCTTATGGACTCTAATGTAGTCTGTGTCCCTTATGGACTCTAATGTAGTCTGTGTCCCTTACTGTAGCTAAACATGAACAGGACAAAGCCTTTGTCCTTTGATAAACATGAACAGGACAAAGCTTTGCTCTATTTAATGTGTTAATCACTGAAGCGTTACAGTTTGCACCATAGAAATGTCAAGGGACCGTTTACCGTGAACACAGTCTCCTCGAGGGCGGGAACGTTGCCTTTCAAAGCCTATAATCTGCTATCATATACCACACCCCCATATACCACACCCCCATATACCACACCCCCATATACCACGCCCCCATATACCACGCCCCCATATACCACACCCCCATATACCACACCCCCATATACCACACCCCCATATACCACACCCCCACATACCACACCCCCATATACCACACCCCCATATACCACACCCCCATATACCACACCCCCATATACCACACCCCCATATACCACACCACCTCGGGCCGTATTGCTTCATTGCCCCTCCGTCAGACATAGAGGAAGGAAGAGCGAAGACAGAAACCACCCAGCCTCACACAGAAACCACCCGGCCTCACACACACAGAAACCACCCGGCCTCACACACACAGAAACCACCCGGCCTCACACACACAGAAACCACCCGGCCTCACACACACAGAAACCACCCGGCCTCACACACACAGAAACCACCCGCCACACACACACAGAAACCACCCAGCCTCTCACACACAGAAACCACCCAGCCTCTCACACACAGAAACCACCCAGCCTCTCACACACAGAAACCACCCAGCCTCTCACACACAGAAACCACCCAGCCACACACACACAGAAACCACCCGGCCTCTCACACACAGAAACCACCCGGCCACACACACACAGAAACCACCCGGCCACACACACACAGAAACCACCCGGCCACACACACACAGAAACCACCCAGCCACACACAGAAACCACCCAGCCACACACAGAAACCACCCAGCCTCACAGAGAAACCACCCAGCCTCACAGAGAAACCACCCAGCCTCACAGAGAAACCACCCAGCCTCAGAGAAACCACCCAGCCTCAGAGAAACCACCCAGCCTCACAGAGAAACCACCCAGCCTCACAGAGAAACCACCCATCCACACACACACACCAACCAACCAGCCACACACACACACACACACACACCAACCAGCCACACACCAACCAACCAGCCACACACACACACACCAATCAGCCACACACACACCAACCAGCCACACACACACACACACACACACCAATCAGCCACACACACACCAACCAGCCACGCACGCACGCACGCACGCACGCACACACACACACACCAGCCACACAAACACACACACCAGCCACACACACACACACCAGCCACACACACACACACCAGCCACACACACACACACACACCACACACACACACACACCAGCCACACACACACACACAGCCAGCCACACACACACACACACCAGCCACACACACACACACACCAGCCACACACACACACACACCAGCCACACACACACACACACCACCACACACACACACACACACACCAGCCACACACACACCAGCCACACACACACACACACCAGCCACACACACACACACACACCAGCCACACACACACACACACACACCAGCCACACACACACACACACCACCACACACACCACACAGCCACACACACACACACACCAGCCACACACACACACACCAGCCACACACACACCAGCCACACACACACACACACACACACACACACACACACACACACACACACACACACCAACTAGCCACACACACCAACCAGCCACACACACCAACCAGCCACACACACACACACACACACACACACACCAACCAGCCACACACACCAACCAGCCACACACACCAACCAGCCACACACACCAACCAGCCACACACACACACACCAACCAGCCACACACCAACCAGCCACACACACACACCAACCAGCCACACACACAAACACCAACCAGCCAAACACACACACCAACCAGCCACACACACAAACACCAACCAGCCAAACACACACAAACACCAACCAGCCAAACACACACACACACACACCAACCAGCCAGCCATACACAGAAACCACCCAACACACAGAAGTTATCAAAAGCTTGTTTTTTTATTCAACAAATTGACATCTTTCAGCGAGGTGTTTGGTTAAGAAAATAGAGGGCCGAAAATAAATGACAGAAGATGAGGGTTGTTTATGATCGTCATGACTACGAAGGGAACGGGTAAACAACAACGATCTCTGAGCATGATCAACTACAACAGTGCTCTGAGGGAGAGAGGAGAGAGAGATGGAGGGACGGAGGGAAACAGAGGGAGAGAGGAGAGAGAGAGAGGAGAGAGAGAGAGATGGAGGGACGTATCGAGGGAAACAGAGGGAGAGAGACGAGGAGAGAGATGGAGGGACGTATAGAGGGAAACAGAGGGAGAGAGGAGAGAGAGAGAGAGAGATGGAGGGACGTATAGAGGGAAACAGAGGGAGAGAGGAGAGAGAGATGGAGGGACGATAGAGGGAAACAGAGGGAGAGAGACGAGGAGAGAGGGGAGAGGAGAGAGAGACAGATGGAGGGAGAGAGGAGAGGGAGAGGAGAGAGAGAGATGGAGGGACGTATAGAGGGAAACAGAGGGAGAGAGGAGAGGGAGAGAGGAGAGAGAGATGGAGGGAGAGAGACGAGGAGAGGAGGGAGGGAGAGGGGAGAGAGACGAGGAGAGAGATGGAGGGACGTATAGAGGGAAACAGAGGGAGAGAGATGAGAGAGGGAGAGGAGGGTGTATTCTTCATCACTCCATGGTGTCCTGGTTCTCCTGGTCTCCTCCCATGTAGACAGAGAGAGAGAGATGAAGAGGGACAGAGGGAGAGGAGGGTGTATTCTTCATCACTCCATGGTGTCCTGGTTCTCCTGGTCTCCTCCCATATCATCACTAGGTTCCTTGCCCTCCTTGCTCCTCTTGCTCTTCTTGTGTTTGTGTCTCCTGTGACCGTCTCCTTCTTCACTATCATGTCTCCTCCTGCTGCTACTGCTCAGGGAGGGAGAGGAGAGAGAGAGAGACAGAGACAGACAGAGAGACAGAGAGAGACAGGAGAGGGAGACAGAGAGAGAGACAGGGAGAGAGAGACAGAGAGAGACAGAGAGAGACAGAGAGAGACAGACAGGGGAGAGAGAGAGAGAGACAGAGAGGACAGAGAGACAGACAGAGAGAGACAGAGAGAGACAGACAGGGGGAGAGAGAGACAGAGAGAGACAGAGAGAGACAGAGAGGGAGAGACAGAGAGAGACAGAGAGAGACAGAGAGAGGGACAGAGAGAGACAGAGAGAGACAGAGAGAGGGAGAGACAGAGAGAGAGACAGACAGGGGGAGAGGGAGAGACAGAGAGAGACAGAGAGAGACAGAGGGGAGAGAGACAGAGAGAGAGACAGACAGAGAGAGGAGAGAGAGAGAGACAGACAGGGGACAGAGAGGACAGAGAGAGACAGACAGGGGGAGAGAGAGACAGAGAGAGACAGAGAGAGACAGACAGGGGGAGAGAGAGACAGACAGGGGAGAGAGAGGGAGAGACAGGAGAGACAGAGAGAGACAGACAGGGGGAGAGAGAGACAGAGAGAGACAGAGAGAGACAGACAGGGGAGAGGGAGAGACAGAGAGAGACAGAGAGAGAGACAGAGAGAGACAGAGAGAGACAGAGAGAGAGACAGAGAGAGACAGAGAGAGAGACAGAGAGAGACAGAGAGAGACAGAGAGAGACAGACAGGAGGGAGAGAGAAGACAGAGACAGTTCTGATTCTGATACAACAAAGAGGTGAAATAATGTGTGTGTGTGTGTGTGTGTGTGTGTGTGTGTGTGTGTGTGTGTGTGTGTGTGTGTGTGTGTGTGTGTGTGTGTGTGTGTGTGTGTGTGAGTGAGTGAGTGAGTGAGTGGCGTACCTGCGTGATGACTTGTGTCTCCCCTCCTCCTTCTCTCTGTGTCTTCTCTCTCTGTGTCTCTCCTCCTTCTCACGGCTCGACCTGTCTCTGTGGCGCCGCCGCCTCCACCTCCACGCTCACCACCACTCCCACGGTCACCGCCACGCTCCTCCACGGTCACCTCCACGGTCTACGCCGCCACGCTCCCCTCCGCGGTCACCTCCTCCGCGGTCACCGCCGCTGTAGCCACGCTCCGCCTGGTACTCCCGGTAACCACGGTACCGCTCCTCGTCACTATGGAGACCAGACAGACAGAATATCTCATTGGACGCTGGACTGTGACATGACTAATCATCTTTTCTGATTGAAACAACTCACTGTTCAACCTGGTCGTCGTTAAACAGATCTGAGATGAGTTGTGTCAATCTGTCGGCCGTTGTAGGGGCAGTATTTTCATGTCTCATGTCCGGATGAAAAGCGTACCTAAAGTAAACTGCCTGTTACTCAGGCCCAGAAGCTAGGATATGCATATAATTGGTAGATTTGGATAGAAAACACTCTAAAGTTTCTGAAACTGTTAAAATAATGTCTGTGTGTATAACAGAACTGTTATGGCAGGCGAAACCCTGAGGACAAACCCATAAAAAAAAATTCAGCCTACCACTGTTTTCAATGTCTTTCATGTTTTTTATGAGGCGAAGTCCTCCCAGATTGCAATTCCTAGGGCGTCCACTAGATGTCAACAGTCTTTAGAGTTTCAGGCTGGTTTTTGGGAAAATTAGCAAGAAGTTGTAGTTTTTCTAAGAGGCTCCCATTTTGGCTGTAGTGTTTCCATGCGCGTGAATCGGTGGATTACTGACTGAAGCTAAACTGAGTTTTTATGGATATAAAGAAGGACTTTATCCAACAAAAGGACCATTTGTGATGTAACTGGGACCTATTGGGGTGCCAACTGAAGAAGATCAAAGGTAAGGCATTTTTTATATCGCTATTTCTGACTTTCGTGTCGCACCTGCCTGGGAGCTGTCCTCAGATAATCGCATGGTGTGCTTTCGATGTAAAGCCTTTTTGAAATCTGACACAGCGGCTGGATTAACAATAAATGAAGCTTTATTTTGATGTATAACACTTGTACTTTACATGAATGTTAAATATTTATATTTAATTTGAATTTCACGCTCTGTAATTTCACAGGATGTTGGCCAACTGGGACGCTACCGTCCAGCCTGCCCATAAGAAGTTAAACAGATCTTTTCTGATTGGACAGTGAGATGAGGTGTGCCAATCTGTTGGTTGTTGGCTTTCGACCTTCGTCTCTCCCGAGCCCGTACGGGAGTTATAGTGATGAGAGAAGATAGTAACTACAAAAACAATTGGATACCACAAAATTGGGGAGTAAAATTCAAAATAAAATAAAGAAATATATTTTAAAAAGAATGTGCTCCACAGCTAGCTATCATATTCAATATGTTTCTATAGCTCAACTGGTTTGTGCCTTGCCAAGGAATGCGGTCACTTGTGTTAGCGAGCAGAGGACCACTGGTCTGAGCCCGGTACTGGGACAGTGGGGGAAGATACACTGTTAGGAGAACACTGTCGCCTGCATCGTCCTCGACTAACCTGCTGTCGCCTGCATGTCGTCCTCGACTAACCCGCTGTCGCCTGCATCGTCCTCGACTAACCCCTCTGTCGCCTGCATCGCCTGTCCTCGACCTGCATAACCCGCTGTCGCCTGCACGCTGTCCTCGACTAACCCGCTGTCGCCTGCATCGTCCTCGACTAACCCGCTGTCGCCTGCATCGTCCTCGACTAACCCGCTGTCGCCTGCATCGTCCTCGACTAACCCGCTGTCGCCTGCATCGTCCTCGCAACCCTCTGTCGCCTGCATCGTCCTCGACTAACCCCTGCTGTCGCCTGCATCGTCCTCCACTAACCCGCTGTCGCCTGCATCGTCCTCGACTAACCCGCTGTCGCCTCGTCGTCCTCGACTAACCCGCTGTCGCCTGCATCGTCCTCGACTAACCCGCTGTCGCCTGCGTCGTCCTCGACTAACCCGCTGTCGCCTGCATCGTCCTCGACTAACCCGCTGTCGCCTGCATCGTCCTCGACTAACCCGCTGTCGCCTGCATAACCCGCTGTCGCCTGCATCGTCCTCGACTAACCCGCTGTCGCCCTGCATCCCGTCCCTGCATCGTCCTCGACTAACCCGCTGTCGCCTGCATCGTCCTCGACTAACCCGCTGTCGCCTGCATCGTCCTCGACTAACCCGCTGTCGCCTGCATCGTCCTCGACTAACCCGCTGTCGCCTGCATCGTCCTCGACTAACCCGCTGTCGCCTGCGTCGTCCTCGACTAACCCGCTGTCGCCTGCATCGTCCTCGACTAACCCGCTGTCGCCTGCATCGTCCTCGACTAACCCGCTGTCGCCTGCATCGTCCTCGACTAACCCGCTGTCGCCTGCATCGTCCTCGACTAACCCGCTGTCGCCTGCATCGCCTGCATCGTCCTCGACTAACCCGCTGTCGCCTGCATCGTCCTCGACTAACCCGCTGTCGCCTGCATCGTCCTCGACTAACCCGCTGTCGCCTGCACTAACCCGTGTCGCCTCGTCCCTCGACTAACCCGCTGTCGCCTGCGTCGTCCTCGACTAACCCGCTGTCGCCTGCATCGTCCTCGACTAACCCGCTGTCGCCTGCATCGTCCTCGACTAACCCGCTGTCGCCTGCATCGTCCTCGCCTGCATCGTCCTCGACTAACCCGCTGTCGCCTGCTGTCGCCTGCATCGTCCTCGACTAACCCGCTGTCGCCTGCATCGTCCTCGACTAACCCGCTGTCGCCTGCATCGTCCTCGACTAACCCGCTGTCGCCTGCATCGTCCTCGACTAACCCGCTGTCGCCTGCGTGCATCGTCCTCGACTAACCCGCTGTCGCCTGCATCGTCCTCGACTAACCCGCTGTCGCCTGCATCGTCCTCGACTAACCCGCTGTCGCCTGCATCGTCCTCGACTAACCCGCTGTCGCCTGCATCGTCCTCGACTAACCCGCTGTCGCCTGCATCGTCCTCGCCCGCTGTCGCCTGCACTAACCCGCTGTCGCCTGCGCCTCGACTAACCCGCTGTCGCCTGCCCGCTGTCGCCATCGTCCTCGCTAACCCGCTGTCGCCTCCTCGACTCGAACCCGCTGTCGCCTGCATCGTCCTCGACTAACCCGCTGTCGCCTGCATCGTCCTCGACTAACCCGCTGTCGCCTGCATCGCACTCCCGCTGTCGCCTGCATCGTCCTCGACTAACCCGCTGTCGCCTGCATCGCCTCCTCGACTAACCCGCTGTCGCCTGCATCCCTCTGTCCATCGACTAACCCGCTGTCGCCTGCATCGTCCTCCACTAACCCTCTGTCGCCTGCGTCGCCTCGACTAACCCGCTGTCGCCTGCATCGTCCTCGACTAACCCCTGTCGCCTGCACCGTCCTCCACTAACCTGCTGTCGCCTGCACGTCCTCGACTAACCCGCTGTCGCCTGCATCGTCCTCGACTAACCCGCTGTCGCCTGCATCGTCCTCGACTGTCGCCTGCGTCCCCCGCTGTCGCCTGCATCGTCCTCGACTAACCCGCTGTCGCCTGCATCGCCTGCAACCCGCTGTCGCCTGCATCGTCCTCGACTAACCCGCTGTCGCCTGCATCGTCCTCGACTAACCCGCTGTCGCCTGCATCGTCCTCGACTAACCCGCTGTCGCCTGCATCGTCCTCGGGATAACCCGCTGTCGCCTGCATCGTCCTCGACTAACCCGCTGTCGCCTGCATCGTCCTCGACTAACCCGCTGTCGCCTGCAACTAACCCGCTGTCGCCTGCATCCCGCTGTCCTGCGACCCGCTGTCGCCTGCAACCCCCGCTGTCGCCTGCATCGTCCTCGACTAACCCGCTGTCGCCTGCATGCCCGCTGTCGCCTGCATCGTCTCGACTAACCCGCTGTCGCCTGCAACCCGCTGTCGCCTGCATCGTCCTCGACTAACCCGTGTCGCCTGTCGCCTGCACCTGCATCGTCCTCGACTAACCCGCTGTCGCCTGCATCGTCCTCGACTAACCCTGTCGCCTGCATCGCCTGACAACCCGCTGTCGCCTGCATCGTCTCGGCTGTCGCCTGCATCGTCCTCGACTAACGTGCTGTCGCCTGCATCTCCTCGACTAACCCGCTGTCGCCTGCATGGTCCTCGACTAACCCTCTGTCGCCTGCATCGTCCTCGACTAACCCGCTGTCGCCTGCATCCCTCGACTAACCTGTTGTAGCCCATAGTGGAGGGGCTGTGCTCTCGCTCTCTCTCCCTCTCATGTGGTCTCTCCCTGGGTCGCTCTCTCTCCTTCTCCCTCTTGTCCTCCCGTCTGGGTCCTGGTCCCGGTCCCGGTCCTGGTGGGTAGTAGTACAGTAAAGAACATCAGGTCAGACTGATTGATTGACAGGTTGATTGACAGATCACTAGTAAAGAACATTAGCTTGGAGGGTCGCAGTACTACTGTTTAGACCGGTTTACCTGGGGGGTAGACCGGTTTACCTGGGGGGTAGACCGGTTTACCTGGGGGGTAGACCGGTTTACCTGGGGGGTAGACCGGTTTACCTGGGGGGTAGACCGGTTTACCTGGGGGGTAAACCGGTTTACCTGGGGGTAAACCGGTTTACCTGGGGGTAGACCGGTTTACCTGGGGGGTAGACCGGTTTACCTGGGGGGTAGACCGGTTTACCTGGGGGGTAGACCGGTTTACCTGAGTAGACCGGTTTACCTGGGGGTAGACCGGTTTACCTGGGGGGGGTAGACCGGTTTACCTGGGGGTAGACCGGTTTACCTGGGGGTAGACCGGTTTACCTGGGGGTAGACCGGTTTACCTGGGGGTAGACCGGTTTACCTGGGGGTAGACCGGTTTACCTGGGGGTAGACCGGTTTCCCTGGAGGGTAGACCGGTTTCCTGGAGGGTAGACCGGTTTCCTGGAGGGTAGACCGGTTTCCTGGAGGGTAGACCGGTTTCCCTGGAGGGTAGACCGGTTTCCTGGAGGGTAGACCGGTTTACCTGGGGGGTAGACCGGTTTACCTGGGGGGTAGACCGGTTTACCTGGAGGGTAGACCGGTTTACCTGGAGGGTAGACAGGTTTACCTGGAGGGTAGACAGGTTTACCTGGAGGGTAGACAGGTTTACCTGGAGGGTAGACAGGTTTACCTGGAGGGTAGACAGGTTTACCTGGAGGGTAGGCAGGTTTACCTGGAGGGTAGGCAGGTTTACCTGGAGGGTAGGCAGGTTTACCTGGAGGGTAGGCAGGTTTACCTGGAGGGTAGACTGGTTTACCTGGAGGGTAGGCAGGTTTACCTGGAGGGTAGACAGGTTTACCTGGAGGGTAGACAGGTTTACCTGGAGGGTAGACTGGTTTACCTGGAGGGTAGGCAGGTTTACCTGGAGGGTAGACTGGTTTACCTGGAGGGTAGTAGTCCCACTGTTTAGACTGGTCCATCATAGGAGGCCATGGAGACACCACACCTGGCATAGGAGGAGGGTAGCCACCTGGAGACAGAGAGGAGGATATACTGTAGTGATATACTGTAGTGATATACTGTAGTAATGAGGATATACTGTAGTGAGGAGGAGGATATACTGTAGTGATATACTGTAGTGTGAAAGAGGAGGAGGATATACTGTAGTGAGGAGGAGGATATACTGTAGTGATATACTGTAGTGATATACTGTAGTGATGAGGAGGATATACTGTAGTGATATACTGTAGTGATATACTGTAGTGATGAGGAGGATATACTGTAGTGAGGAGGAGGATGTACTGTAGTGATATACTGTAGCGAGGAGGATATACTGTAGTGATATACTGTAGTGATGAGGAGGATAACTGTAGTGATATACTGTAGTGAGGAGGATATACTGTAGTGATATACTGTAGTGTGGAAGAGGAGAAGGATATACTGTAGTGAGGAAGAGGATATACTGTCGTGATATACTGTAGTGATATACTGTAGCGATGATGAGGATATACTGTAGTGATATACTGTAGTGAGGAAGAGGAGGATATACTGTAGTGATATACTGTAGTGATATACTGTAGTGAGGAAGAGGAGGATATACTGTAGTGATATACTGTAGTGAGGAAGAGGAGGATATACTGTAGTGATATACTGTAGTGTGAAAGAGGAGGAGGATATACTGTAGTGATATACTGTAGTGATGTACTGTAGTGAGGAGGATATACTGTAGTGATATACTGTAGTGTGAAAGAGGAGGATATACTGTAGTGATATACTGTAGTGATGAGGATATACTGTAGTGATATACTGTAGTGTGAAAGAGGAGGAGGATATACTGTAGTGATATACTGTAGTGATGAGGAGGATATACTGTAGTGATATACTGTAGTGATATACTGTAGTGATGAGGAGGATATACTGTAGTGATATACTGTAGTGATATACTGTAGTGATGAGGAGGATAACTGTAGTGATATACTGTAGTGAGGAGGATATACTGTAGTGATATACTGTAGTGAGGAGGAGGAGGAGGATATACTGTAGTGATATACTGTTGTGATGAGGATATACTGTCGTGATATACTGTAGTGAGGAGGATATACTGTAGTGATATACTGTAGTGATATACTGTAGTGATATACTGTGAGGAGGAGGATATACTGTAGTGAGGAGGAGGATATACTGTAGTGATATACTGTAGTGATGAGGATATACTGTAGTGATATACTGTAGTGAGGAGGAGGATATACTGTAGTGATATACTGTCGTGATGAGGATACACTGTAGTGATATACTGTCGTGATGAGGATATACTGTAGTGATATACTGTAGTGAGGAGGAGGATATACTGTAGTGATATACTGTAGTGATGAGGACATACTGTCGTGATATACTGTGAGGAGGAGGAGGATGTACTGTAGTGATATACTGTAGTGATATACTGTGAGGAGGATGTACTGTAGTGATATACTGTTGTGATATACTGTAGTGATATACTGTAGTGATATACTGTGAGGAGGAGGATATACTGTAGTGAGGAGGATATACTGTAGTGATATACTGTCGTGTTGAGGATATACTGTAGTGATATACTGTGAGGAGGAGGAGGATATACTGTAGTGATATACTGTAGTGATGAGGATATACTGTTGTGATATACTGTGAGGAGGAGGAGGATATACTGTAGTGATATACTGTCGTGATGAGGATATACTGTTGTGATATACTGTGAGGAGGAGGAGGATATACTGTAGTGAGGAGGAAGAGGATGTACTGTAGTGATATACTGTCGTGATGAGGATATACTGTAGTGATATACTGTAGTGAGGAGGAGGATATACTGTAGTGATGAGGACATACTGTAGTGATGAGGACATACTGTAGTGATATACTGTGAGGAGGAGGAGGATATACTGTAGTGATATACTGTCGTGATGAGGATATACTGTAGTGATATACTGTAGTGAGGAGGAGGATATACTGTAGTGATGAGGACATACTGTAGTGATGAGGACATACTGTAGTGATATACTGTGAGGAGGAGGAGGATATACTGTAGTGATATACTGTGAGGAGGAGGATATACTGTAGTGATATACTGTGAGGAGGAGGATATACTGTAGTGATATACTGTGAGGAGGAGGAGGATGTACTGTAGTGATATACTGTAGTGATATACTGTAGTGATATACTGTAGTGATGTACTGTAGTGATATACTGTAGTGATATACTGTAGTGATATACTGTGAGGAAGAGGAGGATGTACTGTAGTGATGAGGACATACCTGTCATAGGAGGAGGGAAACCACCTGAGGGACAATAAACATGATCGATTATTACAAGTGTGTGTGTGTACATATCAGTGTGTACATATCAGTGTGTGCATATCAGTGTGTGCATATCAGTGTGTGCATATCAGTGTGTGCATATCAGTGTGTACATATCAGTGTGTGCATATCAGTGTGTACATATCAGTGTGTGCATATCAGTGTGTACATATCAGTGTGTACATATCAGTGTGTACATATCAGTGTGTACATATCAGTGTGTGCATATCAGTGTGTACATATCAGTGTGTACATATCAGTGTGTACATATCAGTGTGTACATATCAGTGTGTACATATCAGTGTGTACATATCAGTGTGTGCATATCAGTGTGTGCATATCAGTGTGTGCATATCAGTGTGTACATATCAGTGTGTGCATATCAGTGTGTGCATATCAGTGTGTGCATATCAGTGTGTGCATATCAGTGTGTACATATCAGTGTGTGCATATCAGTGTGTGCATATCAGTGTGTACATATCAGTGTGTGCATATCAGTGTGTACATATCAGTGTGTACCCACCTAAAACACCTTCCATGTGGAGTTAAAATACTTCCCATTTCAATGACGGCCGAGACGATAGCAGTATCGTAACAGACTCAAACTGTTTGGTGCTTTAAAAACCTGATGGATGTCAAATATGGTGTGCTATAGCTTGGAAAATAAATACAATGTGACTCCGGATAACTTAATGATGTTGTTTTCCAACACCAGGGCTGTTTCCCAGCATCAGGGCTGTTTCCCAGCATCAGGGCTGTTTTCCAACATCAGGGCTGTTTCCCAGCATCAGGGCTGTTTTCCAACATCAGGGCTGTTTTCCAACATCAGGGCTGTTTTCCAACATCAGGGCTGTTTTCCAACATCAGGGCTGTTTTCCAACATCAGGGCTGTTTTCCAGCATCAGGGCTGTTTTCCATCATAATGATGTTTGTTTTCCAACATCAGGGCTGTTTTCCAACATCAGGGCTGTTTTCCAACATCAGGGCTGTTTTCCAACATAATGATGTTTGTTTTCCAGCATCAGGGCTGTTTTCCATCATAATGATGTTTGTTTTCCAACATCAGGGCTGTTTTCCAACATCAGGGCTGTTTTCCAACATAATGATGTTTGTTTTCCAACATCAGGGCTGTTTCCCAGCATCAGGGCTGTTTCCCAGCATCAGGGCTGTTTTCCAACATCAGGGCTGTTTCCCAGCATCAGGGCTGTTTCCCAGCATCAGGGCTGTTTTCCAACATCAGGGCTGTTTTCCAACATCAGGGCTGTTTTCCAGCATCAGGGCTGTTTTCCATCATAATGATGTTTGTTTTCCAACATCAGGGCTGTTTTCCAACATCAGGGCTGTTTTCCAACATCAGGGCTGTTTTCCAACATAATGATGTTTGTTTTCCAGCATCAGGGCTGTTTTCCATCATAATGATGTTTGTTTTCCAACATCAGGGCTGTTTTCCAACATCAGGGCTGTTTTCCAACATCAGGGCTGTTTTCCAACATAATGATGTTTGTTTTCCAACATCAGGGCTGTTTTCCAGCATCAGGGCTGTTTTCCATCATAATGATGTTTGTTTTCCAACATCAGGGCTGTTTTCCAACATCAGGGCTGTTTTCCAACATCAGGGCTGTTTTCCAACATAATGATGTTTGTTTCCCAACTTCAGGGCTGTTTCCCAACATCAGGGCTGTTTTCCAACATCATGGCTGTTTTCCAACATCAAGGCTGTTTTCCAACATCAAGGCTGTTTTCCATCATAATGATGTTTGTTTTCCAACATCAGGGCTGTTTTCCAACATCAAGGCTGTTTTCCAACATCAAGGCTGTTTTCCATCATAATGATGTTTGTTTCCAACATCAGGGCTGTTTCCCAACATCAGGGCTGTTTTCCAACATCAGGGCTGTTTTCCATCATAATGATGTTTGTTTCCAACATCAGGGCTGTTTCCCAACTTCAGGGCTGTTTCCCAACATCAGGGCTGTTTTCCAGCATCAGGGCTGTTTTCCATCATAATGATGTTTGTTTTCCAACATCAGGGCTGTTTTCCAACATCAGGGCTGTTTTCCAACATCAGGGCTGTTTCCCAGCATCAGGGCTGTTTTCCAACATCAGGGCTGTTTTCCAACATCAGGGCTGTTTTCCAGCATCAGGGCTGTTTTCCATCATAATGATGTTTGTTTTCCAACATCAGGGCTGTTTTCCAACATCAGGGCTGTTTTCCAACATCAGGGCTGTTTTCCAACATAATGATGTTTGTTTTCCAGCATCAGGGCTGTTTTCCATCATAATGATGTTTGTTTTCCAACATCAGGGCTGTTTTCCAACATCAGGGCTGTTTTCCAACATCAGGGCTGTTTTCCAACATAATGATGTTTGTTTTCCAACATCAGGGCTGTTTTCCAGCATCAGGGCTGTTTTCCATCATAATGATGTTTGTTTTCCAACATCAGGGCTGTTTTCCAACATCAGGGCTGTTTTCCAACATCAGGGCTGTTTTCCAACATAATGATGTTTGTTTCCCAACTTCAGGGCTGTTTCCCAACATCAGGGCTGTTTTCCAACATCATGGCTGTTTTCCAACATCAAGGCTGTTTTCCAACATCAAGGCTGTTTTCCATCATAATGATGTTTGTTTTCCAACATCAGGGCTGTTTTCCAACATCAAGGCTGTTTTCCAACATCAAGGCTGTTTTCCATCATAATGATGTTTGTTTCCAACATCAGGGCTGTTTCCCAACATCAGGGCTGTTTTCCAACATCAGGGCTGTTTTCCATCATAATGATGTTTGTTTCCAACATCAGGGCTGTTTCCCAACTTCAGGGCTGTTTCCCAACATCAGGGCTGTTTTCCAGCATCAGGGCTGTTTTCCATCATAATGATGTTTGTTTTCCAACATCAGGGCTGTTTTCCAACATCAGGGCTGTTTTCCAACATCAGGGCTGTTTTCCATCATAATGATGTTTGTTTTCCAACATCAGGGCTGTTTTCCAACATCAGGGCTGTTTTCCAACATCAGGGCTGTTTTCCAACATCATGGCTGTTTTCCATCATCAGGGCTGTTTTCCATCATCAGGGCTGTTTTCCAACATCAGGGCTGTTTTCCAACATCAGGGCTGTTTTCCATCATAATGATGTTTGTTTTCCAACATCAGGGCTGTTTTCCAACATCAAGGCTGTTTTCCATCATAATGATGTTTGTTTCCAACATCAGGGCTGTTTCCCAACATCAGGGCTGTTTTCCAACATCAGGGCTGTTTTCCATCATAATGATGTTTGTTTCCAACATCAGGGCTGTTTCCCAACTTCAGGGCTGTTTCCCAACATCAGGGCTGTTTCCCAACATCAGAGCTGTTTCCCAACATCAGGGCTGTTTTCCAGCATCAGGGCTGTTTTCCATCATAATGATGTTTGTTTTCCAACATCAGGGCTGTTTTCCAACATCAGGGCTGTTTTCCAACATCAGGGCTGTTTTCCAACATAATGATGTTTGTTTTCCAGCATCAGGGCTGTTTTCCATCATAATGATGTTTGTTTTCCAACATCAGGGCTGTTTTCCAACATCAGGGCTGTTTTCCAACATCAGGGCTGTTTTCCAACATAATGATGTTTGTTTTCCAACATCAGGGCTGTTTTCCAGCATCAGGGCTGTTTTCCATCATAATGATGTTTGTTTTCCAACATCAGGGCTGTTTTCCAACATCAGGGCTGTTTTCCAACATCAGGGCTGTTTTCCAACATAATGATGTTTGTTTCCCAACTTCAGGGCTGTTTCCCAACATCAGGGCTGTTTTCCAACATCATGGCTGTTTTCCAACATCAAGGCTGTTTTCCAACATCAAGGCTGTTTTCCATCATAATGATGTTTGTTTTCCAACATCAGGGCTGTTTTCCAACATCAAGGCTGTTTTCCAACATCAAGGCTGTTTTCCATCATAATGATGTTTGTTTCCAACATCAGGGCTGTTTCCCAACATCAGGGCTGTTTTCCAACATCAGGGCTGTTTTCCATCATAATGATGTTTGTTTCCAACATCAGGGCTGTTTCCCAACTTCAGGGCTGTTTCCCAACATCAGGGCTGTTTTCCAGCATCAGGGCTGTTTTCCATCATAATGATGTTTGTTTTCCAACATCAGGGCTGTTTTCCAACATCAGGGCTGTTTTCCATCATAATGATGTTTGTTTTCCAACATCAGGGCTGTTTTTCCAACATCAGGGCTGTTTTCCAACATCATGGCTGTTTTCCATCATCAGGGCTGTTTTCCATCATCAGGGCTGTTTTCCAACATCAGGGCTGTTTTCCAACATCAGGGCTGTTTTCCATCATAATGATGTTTGTTTTCCAACATCAGGGCTGTTTTCCAACATCAAGGCTGTTTTCCAACATCAAGGCTGTTTTCCATCATAATGATGTTTGTTTCCAACATCAGGGCTGTTTCCCAACATCAGGGCTGTTTTCCAACATCAGGGCTGTTTTCCATCATAATGATGTTTGTTTCCAACATCAGGGCTGTTTCCCAACTTCAGGGCTGTTTCCCAACATCAGGGCTGTTTCCCAACATCAGGGCTGTTTCCCAACATCAGGGCTGTTTTCCATCATAATGATGTTTGTTTCCAACATCAGGGCTGTTTCCCAACTTCAGGGCTGTTTCCCAACATCAGGGCTGTTTCCCAACATCAGGGCTGTGTTCCAACATCAGGGCTGTGTTCCAACATCAGGGCTGTGTTCCAACATCAGGGCTGTGTTCCAACATCAGGGCTGTGTTCCAACATCAGGGCTGTTTTCCAACATCAGGGCTGTTTCCAACATCAGGGCTGTTTCCCAACATCAGGGCTGTTTCCCAACATCAGGAAAACATCAGACCTGTTTTCCAACATCAGGGCTGTTTTCCAACATCAGGGCTGTGTTCCAACATCAGGGCTGTTTCCCAACATCAGGGCTGTGTTCCAACATCAGGGCTGTTTTCCATCATAATGATGTTTGTTTCCCAACTTCAGGGCTGTTTCCCAACATCAGGGCTGTTTTCCAACATCAAGGCTGTTTTCCAACATCAAGGCTGTTTTCCATCATAATGATGTTTGTTTTCCAACATCAGGGCTGTTTTCCAACATCAGGGCTGTTTTCCAACATCAGGGCTGTTTTCCATCATAATGATGTTTGTTTTCCAACATCAGGGCTGTTTTCCAACATCAAGGCTGTTTTCCAACATCAAGGCTGTTTTCCATCATAATGATGTTTGTTTCCAACATCAGGGCTGTTTCCCAACATCAGGGCTGTTTTCCAACATCAGGGCTGTTTTCCATCATAATGATGTTTGTTTCCAACATCAGGGCTGTTTCCCAACTTCAGGGCTGTTTCCCAACATCAGGGCTGTTTTCCAGCATCAGGGCTGTTTTCCATCATAATGATGTTTGTTTTCCAACATCAGGGCTGTTTTCCAACATCAGGGCTGTTTTCCAACATCAGGGCTGTTTTCCATCATAATGATGTTTGTTTTCCAACATCAGGGCTGTTTTCCAACATCAGGGCTGTTTTCCAACATCATGGCTGTTTTCCAACATCATGGCTGTTTTCCAACATCATGGCTGTTTTCCATCATCATGGCTGTTTTCCATCATCAGGGCTGTTTTCCAACATCAGGGCTGTTTTCCAACATCAGGGCTGTTTTCCAACATCAGGGCTGTTTTCCATCATAATGATGTTTGTTTTCCAACATCAGGGCTGTTTTCCAACATCAAGGCTGTTTTCCAACATCAAGGCTGTTTTCCATCATAATGATGTTTGTTTCCAACATCAGGGCTGTTTCCCAGCATCAGGGCTGTTTCCCAGCATCAGGGCTGTTTTCCAACATCAGGGCTGTTTTCCAACATCAGGGCTGTTTTCCATCATAATGATGTTTGTTTTCCAACATCAGGGCTGTTTTCCAACATCAGGGCTGTTTTCCAACATCAGGGCTGTTTTCCAACATCATGGCTGTTTTCCATCATCAGGGCTGTTTTCCATCATCAGGGCTGTTTTCCAACATCAGGGCTGTTTTCCAACATCAGGGCTGTTTTCCATCATAATGATGTTTGTTTTCCAACATCAGGGCTGTTTCCAACATCAAGGCTGTTTTCCATCATAATGATGTTTGTTTCCAACATCAGGGCTGTTTTCCAACATCAGGGCTGTGTTCCAACATCAGGGCTGTTTTCCATCATAATGATGTTTGTTTCCAACATCAGGGCTGTTTCCCAACTTCAGGGCTGTTTCCCAACATCAGGGCTGTTTCCCAACATCAGGGCTGTTTTCCAACATCAGGGCTGTTTTCCATCATAATGATGTTTGTTTCCAACATCAGGGCTGTTTCCCAACTTCAGGGCTGTGCTGTTTCCCAACATCAGGGCTGTTTCCCAACATCAGGGCTGTGTTCCAACATCAGGGCTGTGTTCCAACATCAGGGCTGTGTTCCAACATCAGGGCTGTGTTCCAACATCAGGGCTGTTTTTCCAACATCAGGGCTGTTTCCCAACATCAGGGCTGTTTCCCAACATCAGGAAAACATCAGGGCTGTTTTCCAACATCAGGGCTGTGTTCCAACATCAGGGCTGTGTTCCAACATCAGGGCTGTTTCCCAACATCAGGGCTGTTTCCCAACATCAGGGCTGTTTCCCAACATCAGGGCTGTTTTCCAACATAATGATGTTTGTTTCCCAACTTCAGGGCTGTTTCCCAACATCAGGGCTGTTTTCCAACATCAAGGCTGTTTTCCAACATCAAGGCTGTTTTCCATCATAATGATGTTTGTTTTCCAACATCAGGGCTGTTTTCCAACATCAAGGCTGTTTTCCAACATCAAGGCTGTTTTCCATCATCAAGGCTGTTTTCCAACATCAAGGCTGTTTTTCCATCATAATGATGTTTGTTTTCCAACATCAGGGCTGTTTTCCAACATCAAGGCTGTTTTCCAACATCAAGGCTGTTTTCCATCATAATGATGTTTGTTTCCAACATCAGGGCTGTTTCCCAACATCAGGGCTGTTTTCCAACATCAGGGCTGTTTTCCATCATAATGATGTTTGTTTCCAACATCAGGGCTGTTTCCCAACTTCAGGGCTGTTTCCCAACATCAGGGCTGTTTTCCAGCATCAGGGCTGTTTTCCATCATAATGATGTTTGTTTTCCAACATCAGGGCTGTTTTTCAACATCAGGGCTGTTTTCCAACATCAGGGCTGTTTTCCATCATAATGATGTTTGTTTTCCAACATCAGGGCTGTTTTCCAACATCAGGGCTGTTTTCCAACATCATGGCTGTTTTCCAACATCATGGCTGTTTTCCAACATCATGGCTGTTTTCCATCATCAGGGCTGTTTTCCATCATCAGGGCTGTTTTCCAACATCAGGGCTGTTTTCCAACATCAGGGCTGTTTTCCATCATAATGATGTTTGTTTTCCAACATCAGGGCTGTTTTCCAACATCAAGGCTGTTTTCCAACATCAAGGCTGTTTTCCATCATAATGATGTTTGTTTCCAACATCAGGGCTGTTTCCCAGCATCAGGGCTGTTTCCCAGCATCAGGGCTGTTTTCCAACATCAGGGCTGTTTTCCAACATCAGGGCTGTTTTCCATCATAATGATGTTTGTTTTCCAACATCAGGGCTGTTTTCCAACATCAGGGCTGTTTTCCAACATCAGGGCTGTTTTCCAACATCATGGCTGTTTTCCAACATCATGGCTGTTTTCCATCATCAGGGCTGTTTTCCAACATCAGGGCTGTTTTCCAACATCAGGGCTGTTTTCCATCATAATGATGTTTGTTTTCCAACATCAGGGCTGTTTTCCAACATCAAGGCTGTTTTCCAACATCAAGGCTGTTTTCCATCATAATGATGTTTGTTTCCAACATCAGGGCTGTTTCCCAACATCAGGGCTGTTTTCCAACATCAGGGCTGTTTTCCATCATAATGATGTTTGTTTCCAACATCAGGGCTGTTTCCCAACATCAGAGCTGTTTCCCAACATCAGGGCTGTTTTCCATCATAATGATGTTTGTTTCCAACATCAGGGCTGTTTCCCAACTTCAGGGCTGTTTCCCAACATCAGGGCTGTTTCCCAACATCAGGGCTGTTTCCCAACATCAGGGCTGTGTTCCAACATCAGGGCTGTTTCCCAACATCAGGGCTGTTTCCCAACATCAGGAAAACATCAGGGCTGTTTTCCAACATCAGGGCTGTGTTTCAACATCAGGGCTGTGTTCCAACATCAGGGCTGTTTTCCAACATCAGGGATGTTTCCCAACATCAGGGCTGTTTTCCAACATCAGGGCTGTTTTCCAACATAATGATGTTTGTTTCCCAACTTCAGGGCTGTTTCCCAACATCAGGGCTGTTTTCCAACATCAAGGCTGTTTTCCAACATCAAGGCTGTTTTCCATCATAATGATGTTTGTTTTCCAACATCAGGGCTGTTTTCCAACATCAAGGCTGTTTTCCAACATCAAGGCTGTTTTCCATCATAATGATGTTTGTTTCCAACATCAGGGCTGTTTCCCAACATCAGGGCTGTTTTCCAACATCAGGGCTGTTTCCCAACATCAGGGCTGTTTTCCAACATCAAGGCTGTTTTCCATCATCAAGGCTGTTTTCCAACATCAAGGCTGTTTTCCATCATAATGATGTTTGTTTTCCAACATCAGGGCTGTTTTCCAACATCAAGGCTGTTTTCCAACATCAAGGCTGTTTTCCATCATAATGATGTTTGTTTCCAACATCAGGGCTGTTTCCCAACATCAGGGCTGTTTTCCAACATCAGGGCTGTTTCCCAACTTCAGGGCTGTTTTCCAGCATCAGGGCTGTTTTCCATCATAATGATGTTTGTTTTCCAACATCAGGGCTGTTTTCAACATCAGGGCTGTTTTCCAACATCAGGGCTGTTTTCCAACATCAGGGCTGTTTTCCAACATCATGGCTGTTTTCCATCATCAGGGCTGTTTTCCATCATCAGGGCTGTTTTCCAACATCAGGGCTGTTTTCCATCATAATGATGTTTGTTTTCCAACATCAGGGCTGTTTTCCAACATCAAGGCTGTTTTCCAACATCAAGGCTGTTTTCCATCATAATGATGTTTGTTTCCAACATCAGGGCTGTTTCCCAGCATCAGGGCTGTTTCCCAGCATCAGGGCTGTTTTCCAACATCAGGGCTGTTTTCCAACATCAGGGCTGTTTTCCAACATCAGGGCTGTTTTCCATCATAATGATGTTTGTTTTCCAACATCAGGGCTGTTTTCCATCATCAGGGCTGTTTTCCAACATCAGGGCTGTTTTCCAACATCAGGGCTGTTTTCCAACATCAGGGCTGTTTTCCATCATAATGATGTTTGTTTTCCAACATCAGGGCTGTTTTCCAACATCAGGGCTGTTTTCCAACATCAAGGCTGTTTTCCATCATAATGATGTTTGTTTCCAACATCAGGGCTGTTTCCCAACATCAGGGCTGTTTTCCAACATCAGGGCTGTTTTCCATCATAATGATGTTTGTTTCCAACATCAGGGCTGTTTCCCAACTTCAGGGCTGTTTCCCAACATCAGGGCTGTTTCCCAACATCAGGGCTGTTTTCCATCATAATGATGTTTGTTTCCAACATCAGGGCTGTTTCCCAACTTCAGGGCTGTTTCCCAACATCAGGGCTGTTTCCCAACATCAGGGCTGTTTTCCAACATCAGGGCTGTGTTCCAACATCAGGGCTGTGTTCCAACATCAGGGCTGTGTTCCAACATCAGGGCTGTGTTCCAACATCAGGGCTGTTTTCCAACATCAGGGCTGTTTCCCAACATCAGGAAAACATCAGGGCTGTGTTCCAACATCAGGGCTGTGTTCCAACATCAGGGCTGTTTTCCAACATCAGGGCTGTTTCCCAACATCAGGGCTGTTTCCCAACATCAGGCTGTTTTCCAACATCAGGCTGTTTTCCAACATAATGATGTTTGTTTCCCAACTTCAGGGCTGTTTCCCAACATCAGGGCTGTTTTCCAACATCAAGGCTGTTTTCCATCATAATGATGTTTGTTTTCCAACATCAGGGCTGTTTTCCAACATCAGGGCTGTTTTCCAACATCAAGGCTGTTTTCCATCATCAAGGCTGTTTTCCATCATCAAGGCTGTTTTCCAACATCAAGGCTGTTTTCCATCATAATGATGTTTGTTTTCCAACATCAGGGCTGTTTTCCAACATCAAGGCTGTTTTCCAACATCAAGGCTGTTTTCCATCATAATGATGTTTGTTTCCAACATCAGGGCTGTTTTCCAACATCAGGGGCTGTTTTCCAACATCAGGGCTGTTTTCCAACATCAGGGCTGTTTTCCATCATAATGATGTTTGTTTTCCAACATCAGGGCTGTTTTCCAACATCAAGGCTGTTTTCCAACATCAAGGCTGTTTTCCATCATAATGATGTTTGTTTCCAACATCAGGGCTGTTTCCCAGCATCAGGGCTGTTTCCCAGCATCAGGGCTGTTTTCCAACATCAGGGCTGTTTTCCAACATCAGGGCTGTTTTCCAACATCAGGGCTGTTTTCCATCATAATGATGTTTGTTTTCCAACATCAGGGCTGTTTTCCATCATCAGGGCTGTTTTCCAACATCAGGGCTGTTTTCCAACATCAGGGCTGTTTTCCAACATCAGGGCTGTTTTCCATCATAATGATGTTTGTTTTTCCAACATCAGGGCTGTTTTCCAACATCAAGGCTGTTTTCCATCATAATGATGTTTGTTTCAACATCAGGGCTGTTTCCCAACATCAGGGCTGTTTTCCAACATCAGGGCTGTTTTCCATCATAATGATGTTTGTTTCCAACATCAGGGCTGTTTCCCAACTTCAGGGCTGTTTCCCAACATCAGGGCTGTTTCCCAACATCAGAGCTGTTTCCCAACATCAGGGCTGTTTTCCATCATAATGATGTTTGTTTCCAACATCAGGGCTGTTTCCCAACTTCAGGGCTGTTTCCCAACATCAGGGCTGTTTCCCAACATCAGGGCTGTTTCCCAACATCAGGGCTGTTTCCCAACATCAGGGCTGTGTTCCAACATCAGGGCTGTGTTCCAACATCAGGCTGTGTTCCAACATCAGGGCTGTTTTCCAACATCAGGGCTGTTTCCCAACATCAGGGCTGTTTCCCAACATCAGGAAAACATCAGGGCTGTGTTCCAACATCAGGGCTGTGTTCCAACATCAGGGCTGTTTTCCAACATCAGGGCTGTTTCCCAACATCAGGGCTGTTTCCCAACATCAGGGCTGTTTTCCAACATCAGGGCTGTTTTCCAACATAATGATGTTTGTTTCCCAACTTCAGGGCTGTTTCCCAACATCAGGGCTGTTTTCCAACATCAAGGCTGTTTTCCATCATAATGATGTTTGTTTTCCAACATCAGGGCTGTTTTCCAACATCAGGGCTGTTTTCCAACATCAAGGCTGTTTTCCATCATCAAGGCTGTTTTCCATCATCAAGGCTGTTTTCCAACATCAAGGCTGTTTTCCATCATAATGATGTTTGTTTTCCAACATCAGGGCTGTTTTCCAACATCAAGGCTGTTTTCCAACATCAAGGCTGTTTTCCATCATAATGATGTTTGTTTCCAACATCAGGGCTGTTTTCCAACATCAGGGCTGTTTTCCAACATCGGGGCTGTTTTCCAACATCAGGGCTGTTTTCCAACATCAGGGCTGTTTTCCATCATAATGATGTTTGTTTCCAACATCAGGGCTGTTTCCCAACTTCAGGGCTGTTTCCCAACATCAGGGCTGTTTTCCAACATCAGGGCTGTTTTCCAACATCAGGGCTGTTTTCCATCATAATGATGTTTGTTTCCCAACATCAGGGCTGTTTTCCAACAGCTGTTTTCCAACATCATGGCTGTTTTCCAACATCATGGCTGTTTTCCAACATCAGGGCTGTTTTCCAACATCAGGGCTGTTTTCCAACATCAGGGCTGTTTTCCAACATCTGGGCTGTTTTCCATCATAATGATGTTTGTTTTCCAACATCAGGGCTGTTTTCCAACATCAAGGCTGTTTTCCAACATCAAGGCTGTTTTCCATCATAATGATGTTTGTTTCCAACATCAGGGCTGTTTCCCAACATCAGGGCTGTTTTCCAACATCAGGGCTGTTTTCCATCATAATGATGTTTGTTTCCAACATCAGGGCTGTTTCCCAACTTCAGGGATGTTTCCCAACATCAGGGCTGTTTCCCAACATCAGAGCTGTTTCCCAACATCAGGGCTGTTTTCCATCATAATGATGTTTGTTTCCAACATCAGGGCTGTTTCCCAACATCAGGGTTCCCAACATCAGGGCTGTTTCCCAACATCAGGAAAACATCAGGGCTGTGTTCCAACATCAGGGCTGTGTTCCAACATCAGGGCTGTTTCCCAACATCAGGGCTGTTTTCCAACATCAGGGCTGTTTCCCAACATCAGGGCTGTTTCCCAACATCGGGGCTGTTTCCTACAGAAGGTATTACATACTGAGCCAATCTGCTTTGCGTTGTGTTTCCTTGCCACGATACTAACGAGGATGGCGATACTGGTATCGACCGGCCCTACTGTCAATCAAACTTTGGATCAAGTTCATAAATGCGTGCTTCCCAACTGGCACCCTATTCCCTATGTAGTGCACTACTTTAGACCAGAGCCCTATGACACCCTATTCCCTATATAGTGCACTACTTTAGACCACAGCCCTATGACACCCTATTCCTATGTAGTGCACTACTTTAGACCAGAGCCCTATGACACCCTATTCCCTATGTAGTGCACTACTTTAGACCAGAGCCCTATGACACCCTATTCCCTATATAGTGCACTACTTTTGACCACAGCCCTATTGGCCCTGCTTAAAAGAAGTGCATTATACAGGCCAGATTGGGTCCCATTGGGACTCATCCTATATATCTTGTTAAATGAAGCCCATGGATTGATTTAATACCATTTAATATAATAATAACTTATTATTAATTGAAAGTGATTGAGAGTGAGGCTACATCGGAAATGGCACCTTAGTCAACGGTTGCGCACGACATAGGGAATAGGGATCCATTTTGGACAGACTTATATAATATAATATTGATTGATTGAAAGTGATAGTGTGTTTTGTCGCCCCCTACCTGTGGGGAAGGGGTATGGTGGAACAGGACGAACATCATATCCACCTGGATGCCCACTGCTATAAAAAATAAAAATATATCAAAGTCATCATGATCATTTTAACCAATACTTTTAGATGCCATTTACATATTGATCCAGTCAATCATATTAAAATGGATATTTCAGGATTCTGGTAATGATGCTTTTTATCCACTTCCCCAGAGTCAGATGGACTCGTGGATACCATGTTTATGTCTCTGTGTCCAGTATGAACGAAGTGAGCCAATGTTAAATAGAGTTAGCGCGTTGACTGGAAGTCGATGGGTATCTACTAGCAGATACCCATAGCATGCTAGCAGATACCCATAGCATGCTAACAGATACCCATAGCATGCTAGCAGATACCCATAGCATGCTAGCAGATAGCATATTGACTGGAAGTCTATGGGTAACGCTATTTAAACAGATCAGCTCTTCTGTAAATAATTGGGTTAACAGATCAGAATTGGGTTGCCTGTGTAAACGCTGCCTTAGATCTCTACAAGTACATAGGAGGGGAGAGGCTAGGGCTCAATCTATCCATGTCTACAAGGTAGAGCTGTGGAGGTGTCTTACCTGTCCAAGGTGGGGATGAGAGAGGGAGGGGGGCCGCTGGGAGGAGGGAAACCTGCACACACACAGTGTTACTATTAAAACACACACAGGTACACATTATAACTGTTGAGTCTATACCACATTATGACATCACCACACCACACATTCTACCTGTTGAGTCTATACCACATTATGACATCACCACACTGATACATTCCAACTGTTGAATCTATACCACATTATGACATCACCACACTGACACATTCTAACTGGGAACATTGAGACAGATAAAACCTGTATAGTATACCAATATGTGTAACTCTTCAGTCTTTCCCACATCATGAATGGCATTGTGTAGTAATAGTGAGTATAGTTGGGAGTATTGTTCTTACCAGGAGGAGGGACATTCATAGGTATTCCTAACAAATAAAAAACAATTGTTAGCTAATTCCTCTCTGTGGGAAAGTTAAACAGGGTGAATATACAAATATATAAAAGAGACAGAAAGCAGGAGAGAGAGAGAGAGAGAGAGAGACGGGGAGAGAGAGAAACAGAGAGAGAGAACAGAGAGATAAACAGAGAGAGAGAAACAGAGAGAGAAACAGAGAGAGAGAAACAGAGAGAGAGGGGAGAGAGAGAGGAGACGAGAGAGAGAGGGAGAGAGAGGAGACAAGAGAGAGAGAGAGAGAGAGAGAGAGGAGACAAGAGAGAGAGAGACAGAGACGGAGAGAGAGAGGAGACAAGAGAGAGGGGGAGAGAGAGAAACAGAGAGAGGGGGAGAGAGAGAGAGAAACAGAGAGAGGGGGAGAGAGAGTGGAGACAAGAGAGAGAGAAGGGAGAGAGAGGAGACAAGAGAGAGAGACAGAGACAGAGAGAGAGAGAGAGAGAGAGAGAGAGAGAGAGAGAGAGAGAGAGAGAGAGAGAGAGAGAGAGAGAGACAGATGGGGGAGAGCGAGACAGAATGACAAAGTGAGAGAGGTGTAGACTTACTTGGTGGGGGATGAGAGGGGAGCCTGGCTGACGTTGGGAGGAGGGGGAAGGAATGGGGGAGGAGGGATGTTTGGGGGAGTGGGCCGGGGGAAGAAGGGGGCATCTTGTTGGGGTTTTGCTCGGCGTCCGACGACGAGTGTTCGAAATCACCTACGACAACGAAGAAACGGCCAAATCACAACCAGGTATGTGATTCAACAGCCAACAGAATGGGTACATGGACTTCTATGGAGGTCATGTCATTTCATGTGTTCGTGAAGGGTTGTCCCGACACCAGTATTACTACGAAACCAGAATAAAAAGTCAGTTAAAAACCTGTTGAAAAGACTAAATAAACTAAAATGTGACTCTGGGCGTCAACATAAGGTTTTCATAACAGCAGTCAATGTATGACTCATTATTTTATTTAAATTAATAATATAGATTTGTTTCTGTTTAGTTCACATAATATACACTGAGTTTACAAAACATTAAGAACAACTTCTTAAATATTGTGTGTGTGTGTGTGTGTGTGTGTGTGTGTGTGTGTGTGTGTGTACCTGGATGTTGTTTCCCTCCAGGTGTGTGTGTGTGTGTGTGTGTGTGTGTGTGTGTGTGTGTGTGTGTGTGTGTGTGTGTGTGTGTGTGTGTGTGTGTGTGTGTGTGTGTGTGTGTATATACCTGGATGTTGTTTCCCTCCAGGTTGTGTCTTCGTCGTCCCTCCACTCTGCTGATGGTAGCGGTCCCTCCTCCAATCACGTCGATCGTACCACTGGTCTTCCTGAACACAACGTGAGTCACTCAGCAGACCATCTCCTCCAGAACAACAAACAGGAAGCTGTCACAACTAAGGGCCTTTTGGCTCAAGATGAGATGTTTCACCTAGTTGGCTCTGGGATTCGGACAAGCAACCTTCCGTTTACGGGCCCCAACGCTCTTAACCACTAGACTACCTGCCGTCTACTCGGTCATTAACGACTAAGACAACGCTCTTAACCACTAGACTACCTGCCGTCTACTCGGTCATTAACGACTAAGACAACGCTCTTAACCACTAGACTACCTGCCGTCCACTCGGTCATTAACGACTAAGACAACGCTCTTAACCACTAGACTACCTGCCGTCTACTCAGTCATTAACCACTAAGACAACCGCTCTTAACCACTAGACTACCTGCCGTCTACTCGGTCATTAACGACTAAGACAACACTCTTAACCACTAGACTACCTGCCGTCCACTCGGTCATTAACGACTAAGACAGCGCTCTTAACCACTAGACTACCTGCCGTCCACTCAGTCATTAACCACTAAGACAACGCTCTTAACCACTAGACTACCTGCCGTCTACTCGGTCATTAACCACTAAGACAACGCTCTTAACCACTAGACTACCTGCCGTCTACTCAGTCATTAACGACTAAGACAACGCTCTTAACCACTAGACTACCTGCCGTCCACTCAGTCATTAACCACTAAGACAACGCTCTTAACCACTAGACTACCTGCCGTCTACTCAGTCATTAACGACTAAGACAACACTCTTAACCACTAGACTACCTGCCGTCTACTCAGTCATTAACGACTAAGACAGCGCTCTTAACCACTAGACTACCTGCCGTCTACTCAGTCATTAACCACTAAGACAACGCTCTTAACCACTAGACTACCTGCCGTCTACTCGGTCATTAACCACTAAGACAACGCTCTTAACCACTAGACTACCTGCCGTCTACTCAGTCATTAACCACTAAGACAACGCTCTTAACCACTAGACTACCTGCCGTCTACTCAGTCATTAACCACTAAGACAACGCTCTTAACCACTAGACTACCTGCCGTCTACTCGGTCATTAACCACTAAGACAACGCTCTTAACCACTAGACTACCTGCCGTCTACTCGGTCATTAACCACTAAGACAACGCTCTTAACCACTAGACTACCTGCCGTCTACTCAGTCATTAACCACTAAGACAACGCTCTTAACCACTAGACTACCTGCCGTCTACTCGGTCATTAACCACTAAGACAACGCTCTTAACCACTAGACTACCTGCCGTCTACTCGGTCATTAACCACTAAGACAACACTCTTAACCACTAGACTACCTGCCGCCACAACACTTAACCACTAGAGACAACACTCTTCAACCACTAAGACACTCTTAACCACTAGACTACCTGTCTACTCGGTCATTAACCACTAAGACAACACTCTTAACCACTAGACTACCTGCCGTCTACTCAGTCATTAACCACTAAGACAATACTCTTAACCACTAGACTACCTGCCGTCTACTCAGTCATTAACCACTAAGACAACGCTCTTAACCACTAGACTACCTGCCGTCTACTCAGTCATTAACCACTAAGACAACGCTCTTAACCACCACAGACTACCTGCCGTCTACTCAGTCATTAACCACTAAGACAACGCTCTTAACCACTAGACTACCTGCCGTCCACTCGGTCATTAACGACTAAGACAGCGCTCTTAACCACTAGACTACCTGCCGTCCACTCGGTCATTAACGACTAAGACAGCGCTCTTAACCACTAGACTACCTGCCGTCTACTCAGTCATTAACGACTAAGACAACACTCTTAACCACTAGACTACCTGCCGTCTACTCGGTCATTAACCACTAAGACAACACTCTTAACCACTAGACTACCTGCCGTCTACTCAGTCATTAACGACTAAGACAACACTCTTAACCACTAGACTACCTGCCGTCCACTCGGTCATTAACGATTAAGACAACGCTCTTAACCACTAGACTACCTGCCATCTACTCGGTCATTAACGATTAAGACAACGCTCTTAACCACTAGACTACCTGCCGTCTACTCAGTCATTAACGACTAAGACAACACTCTTAACCACTAGACTACCTGCCGTCTACTCAGTCATTAACGACTAAGACAGCGCTCTTAACCACTAGACTACCTGCCGTCTACTCAGTCATTAACGACTAAGACAACACTCTTAACCACTAGACTACCTGTCGTCTACTCAGTCATTAACCACTAAGACAACGCTCTTAACCACTAGACTACCTGCCGTCTACTCAGTCATTAACCACTAAGACAGCGCTCTTAACCACTAGACTACCTGCCGTCTACTCAGTCATTAACCACTAAGACAACGCTCTTAACCACTAGACTACCTGCCGTCTACTCGGTCATTAACGACTAAGACAACGCTCTTAACCACTAGACTACCTGCCGTCTACTCAGTCATTAACGACTAAGACAACGCTCTTAACCACTAGACTACACTCTATCAACTAATACACAGCCACATGCCCAGATTGGGGTACCTAACCACCACAGACAGATCGGTACCTAACCACCACAGACAGATCGGTACCTAACCACCACAGACAGATCGGTACCTAACCACCACAGACAGATCGGTACCTAACCACCACAGACAGATCGGGGTACCTAACCACCACAGACAGATCGGGGTACCTAACCACCACAGACAGATCGGGGTACCTAACCACCACAGACAGATCGGGGTACCTAACCACCACACACAGATCGGGGTACCTAACCACCACACACAGATCGGGGTACCTAACCACCACAGACAGATCGGGGTACCTAACCACCACAGACAGATCGGGGTACCTAACCACCACAGACAGATCGGGGTACCTAACCACCACAGACAGATCGGGGTACCTAACCACCACAGACAGATCGGTACCTAACCACCACAGACAGATCGGGGTACCTAACCACCACAGACAGATCGGGGTACCTAACCACCACAGACAGATCGGGGTACCTAACCACCACAGACAGATCGGTACCTAACCACCACAGACAGATCGGGGTACCTAACCACCACAGACAGATCGGTACCTAACCACCACAGACAGATCGGTACCTAACCACCACAGACAGATCGGTACCTAACCACCACAGACAGATCGGTACCTAACCACCACAGACAGATCGGTACCTAACCACCACAGACAGATCGGTACCTAACCACCACAGACAGATCGGGGTACCTAACCACCACAGACAGATCGGGGTACCTAACCACCACAGACAGATCGGGGTACCTAACCACCACAGACAGATCGGTGTACCTAACCACCACAGACAGATCGGTACCTAACCACCACAGACAGATCGGGGTACCTAACCACCACAGACAGATCGGTGTACCTAACCACCACAGACAGATCGGTACCTAACCACCAGACAGATCAGTGACAGGACACTAAAGTCAGAAAGGACAACACACAGCAGCACTAATACACATAAGATGTAGAATCTGTTATTACATGTCTATAACATGGCTATCACCTGTCACACACACGTGAGTCAACGTGCATACGTGTGTTGCATTTAAATGTGTTTACTGTTGCCAAGGTGACGACTCCCGTTAAACTTAACGTTGCCGCGGTGACAATTGTTGGCTACCACGTTGTGCCCTAACGACGCGACGCAACTACGACGTTTGTCACTAGTTTAACGGCCGAGGGAAATTAAAACGAGTTTATTTTGTGTGTTTTAAATAGCATCTGGAAAAGACAGAATACTGTACATGGATGTATCAGTGTGTTGTTGTGAACAAGCCCCATCACACTCACGTATAGTAGGACATGTCCTGGACGGGGGGAGCAGTCCACTGTGGGGGGGAGATCCTACCATCAGGGGGAGAAGGGGGAGACACAGTTAGACCTCCCCTCACACACTCAGAGGAACTCAGAGGAACTCATTCATGTGTACAGTGAGAGGAGAAAAACGGAAGCAAGCTTGTCTGTCCGTCCGCCCGCCCGCCCGTCCGTCCGTCCGTCTGTCTGTCTGCCTGTCTGTCTGTCTGTCTGCCTGTCTGTCTGTCTGTCTGTCTGTCTGCCTGTCTGTCTGCCTGTCTGTGTGTCTGTCTGCCTGTCTGTGTGTGTGTCTGTCTGCCTGTCTGTGTGTGTGTCTGTCTGCCTGTCTGTGTGTCTGTCTGCCTGTCTGTGTGTCTGTCTGTCTCTCTGTGTGTCTCTCTGTGTCTGCCTGTCTGTGTGTCTGTCTGTCTCTCTGTGTCTGCCTGTCTGTCTGTCTCTCTGTCCACTGCCAGACCGTGTTTTGCCAAATCCTCTACCAGAGGTAATACATGAGTCACTCTCATGTCTCTTAACCTGTCCTAGGCTAACCTTACTGTCTCTTAACCTGTCCTAGGATAACCTTACTGTCTCTTAACCTGTCCGAGGCTAACTCACTGTCTCTAAACCTGCCCTAGGCTAACCTTACTGTCTGTACCTGTCCTAGGCTAACTCACTGTCTCTTAACCTGTCCTAGGCTAACCTTACTGTCTCTTAACCTGTCCTAGGATAACCTTACTGTCTCTTAACCTGTCCTAGGATAACCTTACTGTCTCTTAACCTGTCCTAGGCTAACTCACTGTCTCTTAACCTGTCCTAGGCTAACTCACTGTCTCTTAACCTGTCCTAGGCTAACTCACTGTCTCTTAACCTGTCCTAGGCTAACCTTACTGTCTCTTAACCTGTCCTAGGATAACCTTACTGTCTCTTAACCTGTCCGAGGCTAACTCACTGTCTCTAAACCTGCCCTAGGCTAACCTTACTGTCTGTACCTGTCCTAGGCTAACTCACTGTCTCTTAACCTGTCCTAGGCTAACCTTACTGTCTCTTAACCTGTCCTAGGCTAACCTTACTGTCTCTTAACCTGTCCTAGGCTAACCTTACTGTCTCTTAACCTGTCCTAGGCTAACTCACTGTCTCTTAACCTGTCCTAGGCTAACTCACTGTCTCTTAACCTGTCCTAGGCTAACTCACTGTCTCTTAACCTGTCCTAGGCTAACTCACTGTCTCTAAACCTGCCCTAGGCTAACCTTACTGTCTGTACCTGTCCTAGGCTAACCTTACTGTATGTACATGTCCTAGGCTAACCTTACTGTCTGTACCTGTCCTAGGCTAACCTTACTGTCTCTGTGCCTGTCATAGGCTAACCTTACTGTCTCTGTACCTGTCCTAGGCTAACCTCACTGTCTGTACCTGTCCTAGGCTAACCTCACTGTCTGTACCTGTCCTAGGCTAACCTTACTGTCTGTACCTGTCCTAGGCTAACCTTACTGTCTGTACCTGTCCTAGGCTAACCTTACTGTCTGTACCTGTCCTAGGCTAACCTTACTGTCTGTACATGTCCTAGGCTAACCTTACTGTCTCTGTACCTGTCCTAGGCTAACCTTACTGTCTCTGTACCTGTCCTAGGCTAACCTTACTGTCTGTACCTGTCCTAGGCTAACCTTACTGTCTGTACCTGTCCTAGGCTAACCTTACTGTCTCTCAACCTGTCCTAGGCTAACCTTACTGTCTGCACCTGTCCTAGGCTAACCTTACTGTCTCTGTACCTGTCCTAGGCTAACCTTACTGTCTCTGTACCTGTCCTAGGCTAACCTTACTGTCTGGACCTGTCCTAGGCTAACCTTACTGTCTGGACCTGTCCTAGGCTAACCTTACTGTCTCTGTACCTGTCCTAGGCTAACCTTACTGTCCGTACCTGTCCTAGGCTAACCTTACTGTCTCTCAACCTGTCCTAGGCTAACCTCACTGTCTGTACCTGTCCTAGGCTAACCTCACTGTCTGTACCTGTCCTAGGCTAACCTCACTGTCTGTACCTGTCCTAGGCTAACCTTACAGTCCGTCTATATGTACCTGTCCTGACCTGTGTACAGCTCTTACCTGGTAGTGTTCATGTTCATGGATGACTTGTAGAGGCTGGCTGGAGTGGGGAAGTCAGGTTTGGTCGTGTGGATGGGTAAACTCACTTCCTTCTCATTCCCCGTCCTGCCCTGCTGAACCTGAGGGGAGTAGAGTAGGGACATCTTTAAGTTTATAACATCTTGGGTTTGACCATTTGACAGTAGTAGGACCTCTTTAAATGGATATCTTGGTTTTAAACAACTCTGGTTTATCTGTTTTACACTGATTATCATATGGCAATTCAATGAGACAAAGAAGGGAAGTGAGAGGAGGAGAGAGAGAGAGAAGGAAGGGAAGTGAGAGGAGGAGAGAGAGAAGGAAGGGAAGTGAGAGGAGGAGAGAGAGAGAAGGAAGGGAAGTGAGAGGAGGAGAGAGAGAAGGAAGGGAATTGAGAGGAGAGAGAGAAGGAAGGGAATTGAGAAGAGGAGAGAGAGAGGATGAAGGGAAGTGAGGAGAGAGAGAGAGAAGGAAGGGAAGTGAGAGAGAAGGAAGGAAGGGAAGTGAGAAGAGGAGAGAGAGAAGGAAGGAAGGGAAGTGAGAGAGAGAAGGAAGGGAAGTGAGAGGAGGAGAGAGAAGGAAGGGAAGTGAGAGGAGGAGAGAGAAGGAAGGGAAGTGAGAGGAGGAGACAGAGAAGGATGTGGAGGAGATGTTGTGTCTTAGTGATTTAGCTGGTAGTGGAGGAGATGTTGTATCTTAGTGATTTAGCTGGTAGTGGAGGAGATGTTGTGTCTTAGTGATTTAGCTGGTAGTGGAGGAGATGTTGTATCTTAGTGATTTAGCTGGTAGTGGAGGAGATGTTGTATCGTAGTGATTTAGCTGGTAGTGGAGGAGACGTTGTATCCTACAGTGATTTAGCTGGTAGTGGAGGAGATGTTGTATCTTAGTGATTTAGCTGGTAGTGGAGGAGATGTTGTGTCTTAGTGATTTAGCTGGTAGTGGAGGAGATGTTGTATCTTAGTGATTTAGCTGGTAGTGGAGGAGATGTTGTGTCTTAGTGATTTAGCTGGTAGTGGAGGAGATGTTATATCTTAGTGATTTAGCTGGTAGTGGAGGAGATGTTGTATCGTAGTGATTTAGCTGGAAGTGGAGGAGATGTTGTGTCTTAGTGATTTAGCTGGTAGTGGAGGAGATGTTGTATCTTAGTGATTTAGCTGGTGGTGGAGGAGATGTTGTATCTTAGTGATTTAGCTGGTGGTGGAGGAGATATTGTATCTTAGTGATTTAGCTGGTGGTGGAGGAGATATTGTATCTTAGTGATTTAGCTGGTGGTGGAGGAGATATTGTATCTTAGTGATTTAGCTGGTAGTGGAGGAGATGTTGTATCTTAGTGATTTAGCTGGAAGTGGAGGAGATGTTGTGTCTTAGTGATTTAGCTGGTAGTGGAGGAGATGTTGTATCTTAGTGATTTAGCTGGTGGTGGAGGAGATGTTGTATCTTAGTGATTTAGCTGGTAGTGGAGGAGATGTTGTATCTTAGTGATTTAGCTGGTGGTGGAGGAGATGTTGTATCTTAGTGATTTAGCTGGTGGTGGAGGAGATATTGTATCTTAGTGATTTAGCTGGTGGTGGAGGAGATATTGTATCTTAGTGATTTAGCTGGTGGTGGAGGAGATATTGTATCTTAGTGATTTAGCTGGTGGTGGAGGAGATGTTGTGTCTTACAGTGATTTAGCTGGTAGTGGAGGAGATATTGTATCTTAGTGATTTAGCTGGTAGTGGAGGAGATGTTGTGTCTTACAGTGATTTAGCTGGTAGTGGAGGAGATGTATCTTAGTGATTTAGCTGGTAGTGGAGGAGATGTTGTATCTTAGTGATTTAGCTGGTGGTGGAGGAGATATTGTATCTTAGTGATTTAGCTGGTAGTGGAGGAGATGTTGTGTCTTACAGTGATTTAGCTGGTAGTGGAGGAGATGTTGTGTCTTAGTGATTTAGCTGGTAGTGGAGGAGATGTTGTATCTTAGTGATTTAGCTGGTAGTGGAGGAGATGTTGTATCTTAGTGATTTAGCTGGTAGTGGAGGAGATGTTGTATCTTACAGTGATTTAGCTGGTAGTGGAGGAGATATTGTATCTTAGTGATTTAGCTGGTGGTGGAGGAGATATTGTATCTTAGTGATTTAGCTGGTGGTGGAGGAGATGTTGTGTCTTACAGTGATTTAGCTGGTAGTGGAGGAGATATTGTATCTTAGTGATTTAGCTGGTAGTGGAGGAGATGTATCTTAGTGATTTAGCTGGTAGTGGAGGAGATGTTGTATCTTAGTGATTTAGCTGGTAGTGGAGGAGATGTTGTATCTTAGTGATTTAGCTGGTGGTGGAGGAGATATTGTATCTTAGTGATTTAGCTGGTAGTGGAGGAGATGTTGTGTCTTATAGTGATTTAGCTGGTAGTGGAGGAGATGTTGTGTCTTAGTGATTTAGCTGGTAGTGGAGGAGATGTTGTGTCTTAGTGATTTAGCTGGTAGTGGAGGAGATGTTGTATCTTAGTGATTTAGCTGGTAGTGGAGGAGATGTTGTATCTTAGTGATTTAGCTGGTAGTGGAGGAGATGTTGTATCTTACAGTGATTTAGCTGGTAGTGGAGGAGATGTTGTATCTTAGTGATTTAGCTGGTGGTGGAGGAGACGTTGTGTCTTACAGTGATTTAGCTGGTAGTGGAGGAGATGTTGTGTCTTAGTGATTTAGCTGGTGGTGGAGGAGATGTTGTGTCTTACAGTGATTTTACTGGTGGTGGAGGAGATGTTGTGTCTTACAGTGATTTAGCTGGTAGTGGAGGAGATGTTGTGTCTTACAGTGATTTTACTGGTGGTGGAGGAGATGTTGTGTCTTACAGTGATTTTACTGGTGGTGGAGGAGATGTTGTATCTTACAGTGATTTAGCTGGTAGTGGAGGAGATGTTGTGTCTTAGTGATTTAGCTGGTAGTGGAGGAGATGTTGTGTCTTACAGTGATTTTACTGGTGGTGGAGGAGATGTTGTGTCTTACAGTGATTTTACTGGTGGTGGAGGAGATGTTGTATCTTACAGTGATTTTGCTGGTGGTGGAGGAGATGTTGTGTCTTACAGTGATTTTACTGGTGGTGGAGGAGATGTTGTATCTTACAGTGATTTTGCTGGTGGTGGAGGAGACGTTGTATCTTACAGTGATTTTACTGGTGGTGGAGGATATGTTGTGTCTTACAGTGATTTTACTGGTGGTGGTGGAGGAGATGTTGTGTCTTACAGTGATTTTGCTGGTGGTGGAGGAGATGTTGTGTCTTACAGTGATTTTGCTGGTGGTGGAGGGGATGTTGTGTCTTACAGTGATTTTGCTGGTGGTGGAGGGGATGTTGTGTCTTACAGTGATTTTACTGGTGGTGGAGGAGATGTTGTATCTTAGTGATTTAGCTGGTAGTGGAGGAGATGTTGTATCTTAGTGATTTAGCTGGTAGTGGAGGAGATGTTGTATCTTACAGTGATTTAGCTGGTGGTGGAGGAGATGTTGTATCTTACAGTGATTTTACTGGTGGTGGAGGAGATGTTGACGACCTCCAGGCCCATCCTCAGCCTCTTCTGTTTGTCACAGTAGCCCTTCCACGTGTCCTCGTTGAACCCATAGTTAAAGTAGTCAGACAGGTCAGCACCTAGACAGACAGACAGACAGACAGACACAGACACACACACACACACACACACAGGACACACACACACACAGACGTTTATGTTTACAAACTCCTACCAAGCCTCTCAGTGTAAAAGTGGACCAATCAGAAACGTAACCCCGCCCCACTCTGTCAGAAGACAAAGTAACACGTACCTGGTTTCCTCCTCGAATTTCCCAGTGACCCCGCCCACAGTAACCCCGCCCACAGTAACCCCGCCCACAGTAACCCGTACCTGGTTTCCTCCAGGGTTTCTCCTCGAATGTTCCACAGTAACCCCGCCCACAGCAACCCCGCCCACAGTAACCCATACCTGGTTTCCTCCAGGGTTTCTCCTCGAATGTCCCACAGTAACCCCGCCCACAGTAACCCCGCCCACAGTAACCCGTACCTGGTTTCCTCCAGGGTTTCTCCTCGAATCTCCCACAGTAACCCCGCCCACAGTGACCCCGCCCACAGTAACCCATACCTGGTTTCCTCCAGGGTTTCTCCTCGAATGTCCCACAGTAACCCCGCCCACAGTAACCCCGCCCACAGTAACCCGTACCTGGTTTCCTCCAGGGTTTCTCCTCGAATGTCCCACAGTAACCCCGCCCACAGTAACCCCGCCCACAGTAACCCGTACCTGGTTTCCTCCAGGGTTTCTCCTCGAATGTCCCACAGTAACCCCGCCCACAGTAACCCCGCCCACAGTAACCCCGCCCACAGTAACCCGTACCTGGTTTCCTGCAGGGTTTCTCCTCGAATGTTCCACAGTGACCCCGCCCACAGTGACCCATACCTGGTTTCCTCCAGGGTTTCTCCTCGAATGTCCCACAGTAACCCCGCCCACAGTAACCCCGCCCACAGTAACCCGTACCTGGTTTCCTGCAGGGTTTCTCCTCGAATGTTCCACACTAACCCCGCCCACAGTGACCCCGCCCACAGTGACCCCGCCCCCACTAACCCCGCCCACAGTAACCCGTACCTGGTTTCCTCCAGGGTTTCTCCTCGAATGTTCCACAGTAACCCCACCCACAGTAACCCCGCCCACAGTGACCCCGCCCACAGTACAGTAACCCGTACCTGGTTTCCTGCAGGGTTTCTCCTCGAATGTTCCACAGTGACCCCGCCCACAGTAACCCCGCCCCTGGTTTTCCTCCAGGGTTTCTCCTCGAATGTCCCACAGTAACCCCGCCCACAGTAACCCCCCGCCCACAGTAACCCGTACCTGGTTTCCTGCAGGGTTTCTCCTCGAATGTTCCACACTAACCCCGCCCACAGTGACCCCGCCCACAGTGACCCCGCCCCCACTAACCCCGCCCACAGTGACCCGTACCTGGTTTCCTCCAGGGTTTCTCCTCGATGTCCCACAGTAACCCCGCCCACAGTAACCCCGCCCCCACAGTAACCCCGCCCCCACTAACCCCGCCCACAGTGACCCGTACCTGGTTTCCTCCAGGGTTTCTCCTCGATGTCCCACAGTAACCCCGCCCACAGTAACCCCGCCCCCCACAGTGACCCCGCCCACAGTGACCCCGCCCACAGTGACCCCGCCCACAGTAACCCGTACCTGGTTTCCTCCAGGGTTTCTCCTCGATAACCCCGCCCACAGTAACCCCGCCCACAGTAACCCCGCCCCCACTAACCCCGCCCACAGTGACCCGTACCTGGTTTCCTCCAGGGTTTCTCCTCGAACGTCTCCATGTCCACCTCCACTACTGGGACTCCATTGATGTTTCCTGGGGCCTCCAGATCCACACCCTTTAACTTGTTTCCTACTAGAGAATAGAAACCAGAACACCACATGGAAACATTTAGAATATCTACCCGTGGTAAAATATACAGAAGGACAATTTACTACATCAATCAAAACATTTTAATCAACAATATCTACATTTATACCATCTAGTTCCACAAAGCTGCCCAAGACAAGGTGATGGGACTGGACACCTATGGTGATGGGACTGGACACCTATGGTGGTGAGACTGGACACCTATGGTGGTGAGACTGGACACCCATGGTGGTGAGACTGGACACCTATGGTGGTGAGACTGGACACCTATGGTGATGGGACTGGACACCTATGGTGGTGAGACTGGACACCTATGGTGGTGGGACTGGACACCCATGGTGGTGGGAATGGACACCTATGGTGGTGAGACTGGACACCTATGGTGGTGAGACTGGACACCTATGGTGATGGGACTGGACACCTATGGTGGTGGGACTGGACACCTATGGTGATGGGACTGGACACCTATGGTGATGGGAATGGACACCTATGGCAGTGGGAATGGACACCTATGGCAGTGGGAATGGACACCTATGGTGGTGGGACTGGACACCTATGGTGATGGGACTGGACACCTATGGTGGTGAGACTGGACACCTATGGTGGTGGGACTGGACACCTATGGTGGTGGGACTGGACACCTATGGTGGTGGGACTGGACACCTATGGTGGTGGGACTGGACACCTATGGTGGTGAGACTGGACACCTATGGTGGTGGGACTGGACACCTATGGTGGTGAGACTGGACACCTATGGTGGTGGGACTGGACACCTATGGTGGTGGGACTGGACACCTATGGTGGTGGGACTGGACACCTATGGTGGTGGGACTGGACACCTATGGTGGTGGGACTGGACACCTATGGTGGTGGGACTGGACACCTATCAAGACATGGTGGTGGGACTGGACACCTATGGTGGTGAGACTGGACACCTATGGAGGTGAGACTGGACACCTATGGTGGTGGGACTGGACACCTATGGTGGTGGGACTGGACACCTATCAAGACATGGTGGTGGGACTGGACACCTATGGTGGTGAGACTGGACACCTATGGAGGTGAGACTGGACACCCATGGTGGTGGGAATGGACACCTATGGTGATGGGACTGGACACCTATGGTGGTGGGACTGGACACCTATGGTGATGGGACTGGACACCTATGGTGATGGGACTGGACACCTATGGTGATGGGACTGGACACCTATGGAGGTGGGACTGGACACCTATGGTGATGGGACTGGACACCTATGGTGGTGGGACTGGACACCTATGGTGGTGGGACTGGACACCTATGGTGGTGGGACTGGACACCTATGGTGGTGGGACTGGACACCTATGGTGGTGGGACTGGACACCTATGGTGGTGGGACTGGACACCTATGGTGATGGGACTGGACACCTATGGTGGTGGGACTGGACACCTATGGTGGTGGGACTGGACACCTATGGTGGTGGGACTGGACACCTATGGTGGTGGGACTGGACACCTATGGTGGTGGGACTGGACACCTATGGTGGTGGGACTGGACACCCATGGTGGTGGGAATGGACACCTATGGCAGTGGGACTGGACACCTATGGTGGTGGGACTGGACACCTATGGCAGTGGGACTGGACACCTATGGTGGTGGGACTGGACACCTATGGTGGTGGGACTGGACACCTATGGTGGTGGGACTGGACACCTATGGTGGTGGGACTGGACACCTATGGTGGTGGACTGGACACCTATGGTGGTGGGAATGGACACCTATGGTGGTGGGACTGGACACCTATGGTGGTGGGACTGGACACCTATGGCAGTGGGACTGGACACCTATGGTGGTGGGACTGGACACCTATGGTGGTGGGACTGGACACCTATGGTGGTGGGACTGGACACCTATGGTGGTGGGACTGGACACCTATGGTGGTGGGACTGGACACCTATGGTGGTGGGAATGGACACCTATGGTGGTGGGACTGGACACCTATGGTGGTGGGACTGGACACCTATGGTGGTGAGACTGGACACCTATGGTGGTGGGACTGGACACCTATGGTGGTGGGACTGGACACCTATGGTGGTGGGACTGGACACCTATGGTGGTGGGACTGGACACCTATGGTGGTGGGACTGGACACCTATGGTGGTGGGACTGGACACCTATGGTGGTGGGACTGGACACCTATGGTGGTGGGACTGGACACCTATGGTGGTGGGACTGGACACCTATGGTGGTGGGAATGGACACCTATGGTGGTGGGACTGGACACCTATGGTGGTGGGACTGGACACCTATGGTGGTGGGACTGGACACCTATGGTGGTGAGACTGGACACCTATGGTGGTGGGACTGGACACCTATGGTGGTGGGACTGGACACCTATGGTGGTGGGACTGGACACCTATGGTGGTGGGACTGGACACCTATGGTGGTGGGACTGGACACCTATGGTGGTGGGACTGGACACCTATGGTGGTGAGACTGGACACCTATGGTGGTGGGAATGGACACCTATGGTGGTGGGAATGGACACCTATGGTGGTGGGAATGGACACCTATGGTGGTGAGACTGGACACCTATGGTGGTGGGACTGGACACCTATGGGTGGTGGGACTGGACACCTATGGTGGTGGGACTGGACACCTATGGTGGTGAGACTGGACACCCATGGCAGTGGGAATGGACACCTATGGTGATGGGACTGGACACCTATGGTGGTGGGACTGGACACCTATGGTGATGGGACTGGACACCTATGGTGGTGGGACTGGACACCTATGGAGGTGGGACTGGACACCTATGGTGGTGGGACTGGACACCTATGGTGGTGGGACTGGACACCTATGGTGGTGGGACTGGACACCTATGGTGGTGGGACTGGACACCTATGGTGATGGGACTGGACACCTATGGTGATGGGACTGGACACCTATGGTGGTGGGACTGGACACCTATGGTGAGTGGGACTGGACACCTATGGCAGGTGGGACTGGACACCTATGGTGGTGGGACTGGACACCTATGGTGGTGGGACTGGACACCTATGGTGGTGGGACTGGACACCTATGGTGGTGGGACTGGACACCTATGGTGGTGGGACTGGACACCTATGGTGGTGGGACTGGACACCTATGGTGGTGGGACTGGACACCTATGGTGATGGGACTGGACACCTATGGTGGTGGGAATGGACACCCATGGCAGTGGGAATGGACACCTATGGCAGTGGGACTGGACACCTATGGTGGTGGGACTGGACACCTATGGCAGTGGGAATGGACACCTATGGTGGTGGGAATGGACACCTATGGTGGTGGGACTGGACACCTATGGTGATGGGACTGGACACCTATGGCAGTGGGAATGGACACCTATGGAGGTGGGACTGGACACCTATGGTGGTGGGACTGGACACCTATGGTGGTGGGACTGGACACCTATGGTGGTGGGACTGGACACCTATGGTGGTGGGAATGGACACCTATGGTGGTGGGACTGGACACCTATGGTGGTGGGACTGGACACCTATGGTGGTGGGACTGGACACCTATGGTGATGGGACTGGACACCTATGGTGGTGGGAATGGACACCTATGGTGGTGGGACTGGACACCTATGGTGGTGAGACTGGACACCTATGGTGGTGGGACTGGACACCTATCAAGACATGGTGGTGGGACTGGACACCTATGGAGGTGAGACTGGACACCTATGGAGGTGAGACTGGACACCTATGGCAGTGGGAATGGACACCTATGGTGATGGGACTGGACACCTATGGTGGTGGGACTGGACACCTATGGTGATGGGAATGGACACCTATGGTGATGGGACTGGACACCTATGGAGGTGGGACTGGACACCTATGGTGATGGGACTGGACACCTATGGTGGTGGGACTGGACACCTATGGTGGTGGGACTGGACACCTATGGACACACCTATGGTGAGTGGGACTGGACACCTATGGTGATGGGACTGGACACCTATGGTGGTGGGACTGGACACCTATGGTGGTGGGACTGGACACCTATGGTGATGGGACTGGACACCCATGGTGGTGGGACTGGACACCTATGGTGGTGGGAATGGACACCTATGGTGGTGGGACTGGACACCTATGGTGGTGGGACTGGACACCTATGGTGGTGGGACTGGACACCTATGGTGGTGGGACTGGACACCTATGGTGATGGGACTGGACACCTATGGTGGTGGGACTGGACACCTATGGTGGTGGGACTGGACACCTATGGTGAGTGGGACTGGACACCTATGGTGGTGGGAATGGACACCTATGGCAGTGGGAATGGACACCTATGGTGGTGGGACTGGACACCTATGGTGGTGGACTGGACACCTATGGCAGTGGGAATGGACACCTATGGTGGTGGGACTGGACACCTATGGTGGTGGGACTGGACACCTATGGTGGTGGGACTGGACACCTATGGCAGTGGGAATGGACACCTATGGAGGTGGGACTGGACACCTATGGAGGTGGGACTGGACACCTATGGTGGTGGGACTGGACACCTATGGTGGTGGGACTGGACACCTATGGTGGTGGGACTGGACACCTATGGTGGTGGGACTGGACACCTATGGTGATGGGACTGGACACCTATGGTGGTGGGACTGGACACCTATGGTGGTGGGACTGGACACCTATGGTGGTGGGACTGGACACCTATGGTGGTGGGAATGGACACCTATGGTGGTGGGACTGGACACCTATGGTGGTGGGACTGGACACCTATGGTGGTGGGACTGGACACCTATGGTGGTGGGACTGGACACCTATGGTGGTGGGACTGGACACCTATGGTGGTGGGACTGGACACCTATGGTGGTGGGACTGGACACCTATGGTGGTGGGACTGGACACCTATGGTGGTGGGACTGGACACCTATGGTGGTGGGACTGGACACCTATGGTGGTGGGACTGGACACCTATGGTGGTGGGACTGGACACCTATGGTGGTGGGAATGGACACCTATGGTGGTGGGACTGGACACCTATGGTGGTGGGACTGGACACCTATGGTGGTGGGACTGGACACCTATGGTGGTGGGACTGGACACCTATGGTGGTGGGAATGGACACCTATGGTGGTGGGAATGGACACCTATGGTGGTGGGACTGGACACCTATGGTGGTGGGACTGGACACCTATGGTGGTGGGAATGGACACCTATGGTGGTGGGACTGGACACCTATGGTGGTGGGACTGGACACCTATGGTGATGGGAATGGACACCTATGGTGGTGGGAATGGACACCTATGGTGGTGGGACTGGACACCTATGGGACTGGACACCTATGGTGGTGGGACTGGACACCTATGGTGGTGGGAATGGACACCTATGGTGGTGGGAATGGACACCTATGGTGGTGGGACTGGACACCTATGGTGGTGGGACTGGACACCTATGGTGGTGGGACTGGACACCTATGGTGGTGGGAATGGACACCTATGGTGGTGGGAATGGACACCTATGGTGTGGGAATGGACACCTATGGTGGTGGGACTGGACACCTATGGTGGTGGGACTGGACACCTATGGCAGTGGGACTGGACACCTATGGTGGTGGACACCTATGGACACCTATGGTGGACACCTGGGACACCTGGACACCTATGGTGGTGGGACTGGACACCTATGGTGGTGGGACTGGACACCTATGGTGGTGGGAATGGACACCTATGGTGGTGGGAATGGACACCTATGGTGGTGGGACTGGACACCTATGGCATGGTGGGGGAATGGACACCTATGGTGGTGGGACTGGACACCTATGGTGGTGGGACTGGACACCTATGGTGGTGGGACTGGACACCTATGGTGAGTGGGACTGGACACCTATGGTGGTGGGACTGGACACCTATGGTGGTGGGACTGGACACCTATGGTGGTGGGACTGGACACCTATGGTGGTGGGACTGGACACCTATGGTTTACCCATGTGGGACTGGACACCTATGGTGGTGGGACTGGACACCTATGGTGGTGGGAATGGACACCTATGGTGGTGGGACTGGACACCTATGGTGGTGGGACTGGACACCTATGGTGGTGGGAATGGACACCTATGGTGGTGGGACTGGACACCTATGGTGGTGGGACTGGACACCTATGGTGGTGGGACTGGACACCTATGGTGGTGGGACTGGACACCTATGGTGGTGACTGGACACCTATGGTGGTGGGACTGGACACCTATGGTGGTGGGAATGGACACCTATGGTGGTGGGACTGGACACCTATGGTGGTGGGACTGGACACCTATGGTGGTGGGAATGGACACCTATGGTGGTGGGACTGGACACCTATGGTGTGGGACTGGACACCTATGGTGGTGGGACTGGACACCTATGGTGGTGGGACTGGACACCTATGGTGGACACCTATGGTGGGACTGGACACCTATGGTGGTGGGACTGGACACCTATGGTGGTGGGAATGGACACCTATGGTGGTGGGACTGGACACCTATGGTGGTGGGAATGGACACCTATGGTGGTGGGAATGGACACCTATGGTGGTGGGACTGGACACCTATGGTGGTGGGAATGGACACCTATGGTGGGACTGGACACCTATGGTGGTGGGACTGGACACCTATGGTGGTGGGACTGGACACCTATGGTGGTGGGACTGGACACCTATGGTGGTGGGACTGGACACCTATGGTGGTGGGACTGGACACCTATGGTGGTGGGAATGGACACCTATGGTGGTGGGAATGGACACCTATGGTGGTGGGAATGGACACCTATGGCAGTGGGAATGGACACCTATGGTGGTGGGACTGGACACCTATGGTGGTGGGACTGGACACCTATGGTGGTGGGACTGGACACCTATGGTGGTGGGACTGGACACCTATGGTGGTGGGAATGGACACCTATGGTGGTGGGAATGGACACCTATGGTGGTGGGAATGGACACCTATGGTGGTGGGAATGGACACCTATGGCAGTGGGAATGGACACCTATGGTGGTGGGACTGGACACCTATGGTGGTGGGAATGGGACCTATGGTGGTGGGACACCTATGGCAGTGGGAATGGACACCTATGGTGGTGGGAATGGACACCTATGGCAGTGGGACACCTGGACACCTATGGCAGTGGGAATGGACACCTATGGCAGGTGGGAATGGACACCTATGGCAGTGGGAATGGACACCTATGGTGGTGGGACTGGACACCTATGGTGGTGGGAATGGACACCTATGGTGGTGGGACTGGACACCTATGGTGGTGGGAATGGACACCTGGACACCTATGGTGGTGGGAATGGACACCTATGGCAGGGAATGGACACCTATGGTGGTGGGAATGGACACCTATGGTGGTGGGAATGGACACCTATGGTGGTGGGACTGGACACCTATGGTGGTGGGAATGGACACCTATGGTGGTGGGAATGGACACCTATGGCAGTGGGAATGGACACCTATGGCAGTGGGAATGGACACCTATGGTGGTGGGAATGGACACCTATGGCAGTGGGAATGGACACCTATGGCAGTGGGAATGGACACCTATGGTGGTGGGGTGGTGGGAATGGACACCTATGGTGGTGGGAATGGACACCTATGGTGGTGGGAATGGACACCTATGGTGGTGGGAATGGACACCTATGGTGGTGGGAATGGACACCTATGGTGGTGGGAATGGACACCTATGGTGGGGGAATGGACACCTATGGCAGTGGGAATGGACACCTATGGCAGTGGGAATGGACACCTATGGTGGTGGGAATGGACACCTATGGTGGTGGGAATGGACACCTATGGTGGTGGGAATGGACACCTATGGCAGTGGGAATGGACACCTATGGGGAATGGACACCTATGGCAGTGGGAATGGACACCTATGGTGGTGGGAATGGACACCTATGGTGTGGGAATGGACACCTATGGTGGTGGGACTGGACACCTATGGTGGTGGGAATGGACACCTATGGTGGTGGGAATGGACACCTATGGTGGTGGGACTGGACACCTATGGTGGTGGGAATGGACACCTATGGTGGTGGGACTGGACACCTATGGTGGTGGGACTGGACACCTATGGTGGTGGGACTGGACACCTATGGTGGTGGGACTGGACACCTATGGTGGTGGGACTGGACACCTATGGTGGTGGGAATGGACACCTATGGTGGTGGGACTGGACACCTATGGTGGTGGGAATGGACACCTATGGTGGTGGGACTGGACACCTATGGTGGTGGGACTGGACACCTATGGTGGTGGGAATGGACACCTATGGTGGTGGGAATGGACACCTATGGCAGTGGGAATGGACACCTATGGCAGTGGGAATGGACACCTATGGCGGTGGGAATGGACACCTATGGTGGTGGGAATGGACACCTATGGCAGTGGGAATGGACACCTATGGTGGTGGGAATGGACACCTATGGCAGTGGGAATGGACACCTATGGTGGTGGGAATGGACACCTATGGTGGTGGGAATGGACACCTATGGTGGTGGGAATGGACACCTATGGTGGTGGGAATGGACACCTATGGTGGTGGGAATGGACACCTATGGTGGTGGGAATGGACACCTATGGCAGTGGGAATGGACACCTATGGCAGTGGGAATGGACACCTATGGTGGTGGGAATGGACACCTATGGTGGTGGGAATGGACACCTATGGTGGTGGGAATGGACACCTATGGCAGTGGGAATGGACACCTATGGTGGTGGGAATGGACACCTATGGTGGTGGGAATGGACACCTATGGCGGTGGGAATGGACACCTATGGCAGTGGGAATGGACACCTATGGCAGTGGGAATGGACCATGGCAGTGGGAATGGACACCTATGGTGGTGGGAATGGACACCTATGGCAGTGGGAATGGACACCTATGGCAGTGGGAATGGACACCTATGGCGGTGGGAATGGACACCTATGGCGGTGGGAATGGACACCTATGGCAGTGGGAATGGACACCTATGGCAGTGGGAATGGACACCTATGGCAGTGGGAATGGACACCTATGGCAGTGGGAATGGACACCTATGGTGGTGGGAATGGACACCCATGGCAGTGGGAATGGACACCTATGGCGGTGGGAATGGACACCTATGGCAGTGGGAATGGACACCTATGGCAGTGGGAATGGACACCTATGGTGGTGGGAATGGACACCTATGGCGGTGGGAATGGACACCTATGGTGTGGGAATGGACACCTATGGTGGTGGGAATGGACACCTATGGCGGTATGGTGGTGAATGGACACCTATGGCAGTGGGAATGGACACCTATGGCAGTGGGAATGGACACCTATGGCAGTGGGAATGGACACCTATGGTGGTGGGAATGGACACCTATGGCAGTGGGAATGGACACCTATGGCAGTGGGAATGGACACCTATGGCAGTGGGAATGGACACCTATGGCAGTGGGAATGGACACCTATGGCAGTGGGAATGGACACCTATGGTGGTGGGAATGGAATGGGAATGGACACCTATGGTGGTGGGAATGGACACCTATGGCAGTGGGAATGGACACCTATGGCAGTGGGAATGGACACCTATGGCAGTGGGAATGGACACCTATGGTGGTGGGAATGGACACCTATGGTGGTGGGAATGGACACCTATGGTGGTGGGAATGGACACCTATGGCAGTGGGAATGGACACCTATGGTGGGAATGGACACCTGGAATGGACACCTATGGTGGTGGGAATGGACACCTATGGTGGTGGGAATGGACACCTATGGTGGTGGGAATGGACACCTATGGTGGTGGGAATGGACACCTATGGCAGTGGGAATGGACACCTATGGTGGTGGGAATGGACACCTATGGTGGTGGGAATGGACACCTATGGTGGTGGGAATGGACACCTATGGTGGTGGGAATGGACACCTATGGTGGTGGGAATGGACACCTATGGTGGTGAATGGACACCTATGGTGGTGGGAATGGACACCTATGGTGGTGGGAATGGACACCTATGGTGGGAATGGACACCTATGGCAATGGACACCTATGAATGGACACCTATGGTGGTGGGACTGGACACCTATGGTGGTGGGAATGGACACCTATGGTGGTGGGAATGGACACCTATGGTGGTGGGAATGGACACCTATGGTGGTGGGACTGGACACCTATGGTGGTGGGACTGGACACCTATGGTGGTGGGACTGGACACCTATGGTGGTGGGACTGGACACCTATGGTGGTGGGAATGGACACCTATGGTGGTGGGAATGGACACCTATGGTGGTGGGACTGGACACCTATGGCAGTGGGAATGGACACCTATGGCGGTGGGAATGGACACCTATGGTGGTGGGAATGGACACCTATGGCAGTGGGAATGGACACCTATGGTGGTGGGAATGGACACCTATGGTGGTGGGAATGGACACCTATGGCAGTGGGAATGGACACCTATGGCAGTGGGAATGGACACCTGGTGGTGGGAATGGACACCTATGGTGGTGGGAATGGACACCTATGGCAGTGGGAATGGACACCTATGGCAGTGGGAATGGACACCTATGGTGGTGGGAATGGACACCTATGGTGGTGGGAATGGACACCTATGGCAGTGGGAATGGACACCTATGGCAGTGGGAATGGACACCTATGGCGGTGGGAATGGACACCTATGGCAGTGGGAATGGACACCTATGGCAGTGGGAATGGACACCTATGGCAGTGGGAATGGACACCTATGGTGGTGGGAATGGACACCTATGGCAGTGGGAATGGACACCTATGGCAGTGGGAATGGACACCTATGGCAGTGGGAATGGACACCTATGGCAGTGGGAATGGACACCTATGGCGGTGGGAATGGACACCTATGGTGGTGGGAATGGACACCTATGGCAGTGGGAATGGACACCTATGGCAGTGGGAATGGAATGGACACCTATGGTGGTGGGAATGGACACCTATGGCAGTGGGAATGGACACCTATGGTGGTGGGAATGGACACCTATGGCAGTGGGAATGGACACCTATGGTGAATGGACACCTATGGCAGTGGGAATGGACACCTATGGTGGTGGGAATGGACACCTATGGCAGTATGGTGGTGGGAATGGACACCTATGGCAGTGGGAATGGACACCTATGGTGGTGGGAATGGACACCTATGGTGGTGGGAATGGACACCTATGGTGGTGGGATGGACACCTATGGTGAGTGGGAATGGACACCTATGGCAGTGGGAATGGACACCTATGGTGGTGGGAATGGACACCTATGGTGGTGGGAATGGACACCTATGGTGGTGGGAATGGACACCTATGGCAGTGGGAATGGACACCTATGGTGGTGGGAATGGACACCTATGGTGGTGGGAATGGACACCTATGGTGGTGGGAATGGACACCTATGGGAATGGACACCTATGGTGGTGGGAATGGACACCTATGGCAGTGGGAATGGACACCTATGGCAGTGGGAATGGACACCTATGGTGGTGGGAATGGACACCTATGGTGTGGGAATGGACACCTATGGTGTGGGAATGGACACCTATGGTGGTGGGAATGGACACCTATGGTGGTGGGAATGGACACCTATGGTGAATGGACACCTATGGTGGTGGGACTGGACACCTATGGCAGTGGGAATGGACACCTATGGTGGTGGGACTGGACACCTATGGTGGTGGGAATGGACACCTATGGTGGTGGGACTGGACACCTATGGTGGTGAGACTGGACACCTATGGTGGTGGGAATGGACACCTATGGTGGTGGGACTGGACACCTATGGTGGTGAACTGGACACCTATGGTGGTGGGAATGGACACCTATGGTGATGGGACTGGACACCTATGGTGGTGGGAATGGACACCTATGGTGGTGGACACTGGACACCTATGGGTGGTGGGAATGGACACCTATGGTGGTGGGACTGGACACCTATGGTGGTGGGACTGGACACCTATGGTGGTGGGAATGGACACCTATGGTGGTGGGACTGGACACCTATGGTGGTGGGACTGGACACCTATGGTGGTGGGAATGGACACCTATGGTGGTGAGACTGGACACCTATGGTGTGGACTGGACACCTATGGTGGTGGGAATGGACACCTATGGTGGTGGGAATGGACACCTATGGTGGTGAGACTGGACACCTATGGTGGTGGGAATGGACACCTATGGTGGTGGGAATGGACACCTATGGCAGTGGGAATGGACACCTATGGTGGTGGGACTGGACACCTATGGTGGTGGGAATGGACACCTATGGTGGTGGGAATGGACACCTATGGTGGTGGGAATGGACACCTATGGTGGTGGGAATGGACACCTATGGCAGTGGGAATGGACACCTATGGCATGGGACACACCTATGGTGGTGGGAATGGACACCTATGGTGGTGGGAATGGACACCTACCTGGACACCTATGGCAGTGGGAATGGACACCTATGGCAGTGGGAATGGACACCTATGGCAGTGGGAATGGACACCTATGGCAGTGGGAATGGACACCTATGGCAGTGGGAATGGACACCTATGGCGGTGGGAATGGACACCTATGGCAGTGGGAATGGACACCTATGGTGGTGGGAATGGACACCTATGGTGGTGGGAATGGACACCTATGGCAGTGGGAATGGACACCTATGGCAGTGGGAATGGACACCTATGGTGGTGGGAATGGACACCTATGGCAGTGGGAATGGACACCTATGGCAGTGGGAATGGACACCTATGGCAGTGGGAATGGACACCTATGGCAGTGGGAATGGACACCTATGGTGGTGGGAATGGACACCTATGGTGGTGGGAATGGACACCTATGGTGGTGGGAATGGACACCTATGGTGGTGGGAATGGACACCTATGGTGGTGGGGGACACCTGGACACCTATGGCAGTGGGAATGGACACCTATGGCAGTGGGAATGGACACCTATGGCACAATGGACACCTATGGCAGTGGGAATGGACACCTATGGCAGTGGGAATGGACACCTATGGCAGTGGGAATGGACACCTATGCAGTATGGTGGGAATGGACACCTATGGCAGTGGGAATGGACACCTATGGCAGTGGGAATGGACACCTATGGTGGTGGGAATGGACACCTATGGCGGTGGGAATGGACACCTATGGCAGTGGGAATGGACACCTATGGCAGTGGGAATGGACACCTATGGCAGTGGGAAATGGACACCTATGGCAGTGGGAATGGACACCTATGGTGAGGGAATGGACACCTATGGCGGTGGGAATGGACACCTATGGCAGTGGGAATGGACACCTATGGTGGTGGGACACCTATGGCAGTGGGAATGGACACCTATGGTGGTGGGAATGGACACCTATGGTGGTGGGAATGGACACCTATGGTGGTGGGAACACCTATGGACACCTATGGTGGTGGGAATGGACACCTATGGTGGTGGGACTGGACACCTATGGTGGTGGGAATGGACACCTATGGGAATGGACACCTGGGAATGGACACCTATGGTGGTGGGACTGGACACCTATGGTGGTGAATGGACACCTATGGTGGTGAGACTGGACACCTATGGTGGTGGGAATGGACACCTATGGTGGTGGGACTGGACACCTATGGTGTGGGACTGGACACCTATGGTATGGTGGGAATGGACACCTATGGTGGTGGGACTGGACACCTATGGTGGTGGGAATGGACACCTATGGTGGTGGGACTGGACACCTATGGTGGTGGGAATGGACACCTATGGTGGTGGGAATGGACACCTATGGTGGTGGGACACCTATGGCAGTGGGAATGGACACCTATGGTGGTGGGAATGGACACCTATGGTGGTGGGAATGGACACCTATGGTGGTGGGAATGGACACCTATGGCAGTGGGAATGGACACCTATGGCAGTGGGAATGGACACCTATGGTGGTGGGAATGGACACCTATGGTGGTGGGAATGGACACCTATGGTGGTGGGAATGGACACCTATGGTGGGAATGGACACCTATGGTGGACACCTATGGTGGGAATGGACACCTATGGCAGTGGGAATGGACACCTATGGTGGTGGGAATGGACACCTATGGTGGTGGGAATGGACACCTATGGCAGTGGGAATGGACACCTATGGTGGTGGGAATGGACACCTATGGCAGTGGGAATGGACACCTATGGTGGTGGGAATGGACACCTATGGTGGTGGGAATGGACACCTGGACACCTATGGTGGTGGGAATGGACACCTATGGCAGTGGGAATGGACACCTATGGCAGTGGGAATGGACACCTATGGCAGTGGGAATGGACACCTATGGTGGTGGGAATGGACACCTATGGCAGTGGGAATGGACACCTATGGTGGTGGACACCTATGGACACACCTATGGCAGTGGGAATGGACACCTATGGCAGAATGGACACCTATGGTGGTGGGAATGGACACCTATGGCAGTGGGAATGGACACCTATGGCAGTGGGAATGGACACCTATGGCGTGGGAATGGACACCTATGGCAGTGGGAATGGACACCTATGGTGTGGGAATGGACACCTGGTGGTGGAATGGACACCTATGGTGGTGGGAATGGACACCTATGGCAGTGGGAATGGACACCTATGGACACATGGTGGTGGGAATGGACACCTATGGTGGTGGGAATGGACACCTATGGTGGTGGAATGGACACCTATGGTGGTGGAATGGACACCTATGGTGGTGGGAATGGACACCTATGGTGGTGGGACTGGACACCTATGGTGGTGGGAATGGACACCTATGGTGGTGGGAATGGACACCTATGGTGGTGGGAATGGACACCTATGGTGGTGGGAATGGACACCTATGGTGGTGGGAATGGACACCTATGGTGGTGGGAATGGACACCTATGGTGGTGGGAATGGACACCTATGGTGGGGAATGGACACCTATGGCAGTGGGAATGGACACCTATGGTGGTGGGAATGGACACCCTATGGTGGTGGGAATGGACACCTATGGCAGTGGGACTGGACACCCCATGGCAGTGGGAATGGACACCTATGGTGGTGGGAATGGACACCTATGGTGGTGGGACTGGACACCTATGGTGGTGGGAATGGACACCTATGGCGGTGGGAATGGACACCCATGGCAGTGGGAATGGACACCTATGGCAGTGGGAATGGACACCTATGGCAGTGGGAATGGACACCTATGGCAGTGGGAATGGACACCTATGGCGGTGGGAATGGACACCTATGGCAGTGAATGGACACCTATGGCAGTGGGAATGGACACCTATGGTGGTGGGAATGGACACCTATGGTGGTGGGAATGGACACCTATGGCAGTGAATGGACACCTATGGCGGTGGGAATGGACACCTATGGTGGTGGGAATGGACACCTATGGCAGTGGGAATGGACACCTATGGTGGTGGGAATGGACACCTATGGCAGTGGGAATGGACACCTATGGCAGTGGAATGGACACCTATGGCAGTGGGACACCTATGGGGAAGGACACCCATGGAAATGGACACCTATGGCGGTGGGAATGGACACCTATGGCAGTGGGAATGGACACCTATGGCAGTGGGAATGGACACCTATGGCAGTGGGAATGGACACCTATGGTGGTGGGAATGGACACCCATGGCAGTGGGAATGGACACCTATGGCAGTGGGAATGGACACCTATGGCAGTGGGAATGGACACCTATGGCAGTGGGAATGGACACCTATGGCAGTGGGAATGGACACCTATGGCAGTGGGAATGGACACCTATGGCAGTGGGAATGGACACCTATGGCAGTGGGAATGGACACCTATGGTGGTGGGAATGGACACCTATGGCAGTGGGAATGGACACCTATGGTGGTGGGAATGGACACCTATGGCAGTGGGAATGGACACCTATGGCAGTGGGAATGGACACCTATGGCAGTGGGAATGGACACCTATGGTGGTGGGAATGGACACCTATGGTGGTGGGAATGGACACCTATGGCAGTGGGAATGGACACCTATGGCAGTGGGAATGGACACCTATGGTGGTGGGAATGGACACCTATGGTGGTGGGAATGGACACCTATGGTGGTGGAATGGACACCTATGGCAGTGGGAATGGACACCTATGGCAGTGGGAATGGACACCTATGGCAGTGGGAATGGACACCTATGGCAGTGGGAATGGACACCTATCACATGGTGGTGGAATGGACACCTATGGCAGGTGGGAATGGACACCTATGGTGGTGGGAATGGACACCTATGGTGGTGGGAATGGACACCTATGGCAGTGGGAATGGACACCTATGGCAGTGGGAATGGACACCTATGGCAGTGGGAATGGACACCTATGGCAGTGGGAATGGACACCTATGGTGGTGGGAATGGACACCTATGGTGGTGGGAATGGACACCTATGGCAGTGGGAATGGACACCTATGGCAGGGGAATGGACACCTATGGCAGTGGGAATGGACACCTATGGCAGTGGGAATGGACACCTATGGCAGTGGGAATGGACACCTTATGGCAGTGGAATGGACACCTATGGCAGGGAATGGACACCTCTATTAGCATGTACTTTACATTTCCCACTCCATGTCGGCCCATGTCTATAGTTAATGTAGTTGTGGCCACTGTGTAAAGTGTATAGAACAGGTGAAGAACAGAACTCTACAGTACCTGTTCCATAGGGTCTGGCTCCCGCTGTCTTTATGTTCAGGTTAACAGGAGCCACTCCATACGTTCTACAACAACAAACCAGACATGTCAACAACAACAACAACAAACCACATGTCAACAACAACAACAACAAACCAGACATGACAACAACAACAAACCAGACATGTCAACAACAACAACAAACAAGACATGTCAACAACAACAACAAACAAGACATGTCAACAACAACAACAACCCAGACATGTCAACAACAACAACCCAGACATGTCAACAACAACAACCCAGACATGTCAACAACAACAACAACAAACAAGACATGTCAACAACAACAACAACAAACCAGACATGTCAACAACAACAACAACAACCCAGACATGTCAACAACAACAACCCAGACATGTCAACAACAGCGTCAAAGGCTGTGAAATACAATAGATGAATTCAGGCTCATCAGCTGTACTTGAAACCCCTTATCTGGGAATAATACGGTCAGATCGGCTTAGACATTACGGGTGAACTATCCCTTTAAAGACATTACGGGTGAGCTATCCCTTTAAAGACATTACGGGTGAACTATCCCTTTAAAGACATTACGGGTGAACTATCCCTTTAAAGACATTACGGGTGAGCTATCCCTTTAAAGACATTACGGGTGAACTATCCCTTTAAAGACATTACGGGTGAACTATCCCTTTAAAGACATTACGGGTGAACTATCCCTTTAAAGACATTACGGGTGAACTATCCCTTTAAAGACATTACGGGTGAACTATCCCTTTAAAGACATTACGGGTGAACTATCCCTTTAAAGACATTACGGGTGAACTATCCCTTTAAAGACATTACGGGTGAACTATCCCTTTAAAGACATTACGGGTGAACTATCCCTTTAAAGACATTACGGGTGAACTATCCCTTTAAAGACATTACGGGTGAACTATCCCTCTAAAGACCGTAGCTAGCATGAAATTTATCTTGTAAAAAAAAAACAATCAATCTTAACATAATTACTAGTTAACTACACACGGCTGATGATATTACTAGTTTAACTAGCTTGTCCCTGAGTTGCAAATCATCAATGCGGTGCCTGTTAATTTGCCATCCAATCACAAGCCTACTTCGCCAAACAGGTATCAATGCGGTGCCTGTTAATTTATCATCCAATCACAAGCCTACTTCGCCAAACAGGTATCAATGCGGTGCCTGTTAATTTATCATCCAATCACAGCCTACTTCGCCAAACAGGTATCAATGCGGTGCCTTTTAATTTATCATCCAATCACAAGCCTACTTCGCCAAAAAGGTATCAATGCGGTGCCTGTTAATTTATCATCCAATCACAGCCTACTTCGCCAAACAGGTATCAAGGTATCAAACACCAATGTACCTAACCCTAAACACCAATGTACCTAACCCTAAACACCAATGTACCTAACCCTAAACACCAATGTACCCAACCCTAAACACCAATGTACCTAACCCTAAACACCAATGTACCTAACCCTAAACACCAATGTACCTAACCCTAAACACCAATGTACCTAACCCTAAACACCAATGTACCTAACCCTAAACACCAATGTACCTAACCCTAAACACCAATGTACCCAACCCTAAACACCAATGTACCTAACCCTAAACACCAATGTACCTAACCCTAAACACCAATGTACCTAACCCTAAACACCAATGTACCTAACCCTAAACACCAATGTACCTAACCCTAAACACCAATGTACCTAACCCTAAACACCAATGTACCTAACCATAAACACCAATGTACCTAACTATAAACACCAATGTACCTAACCATAAACACCAATGTACCTAACCCTAAACACCAATGTACCTAACCCTAAACACCAATGTACCTAACCCTAAACACCAATGTACCTAACCCTAAACACCAATGTACCTAACCCTAAACACCAATGTACCTAACCCTAAACACCAATGTACCCAACCCTAAACACCAATGTACCTAACCCTAAACACCAATGTACCTAACTATAAACACCAATGTACCTAACTATAAACACCAATGTACCCAACCCTAAACACCAATGTACCCAACCCTAAACACCAATGTACCTAACCCTAAACACCAATGTACCTAACTATAAACACCAATGTACCTAACCCTAAACACCATGTACCCAACCCTAAACACCAATGTACCTAACCCTAAACACCAATGTACCTAACCCTAAACACCAATGTACCTAACCCCTAAACACCAATGTACCCAACCCTAAACACCAATGTACCTAACCCTAAACACCAATGTACCTAACCATAAACACCAATGTACCTAACCCTAAACACCAATGTACCTAACCCTAAACACCAATGTACCTAACCCTAAACACCAATGTACCTAACCCTAAACACCAATGTACCTAACCATAAACACCAATGTACCTAACTATAAACACCAATGTACCCAACCCTAAACACCAATGTACCTAACTATAAACACCAATGTACCTAACTATAAACACCAATGTACCTAACTATAAACACCAATGTACCCAACCCTAAACACCAATGTACCTAACTATAAACACCAATGTACCTAACTATAAACACCAATGTACCCAACCCAAACACCAATGTACCTAACTATAAACACCAATGTACCTAACTATAAACACCAATGTACCTAACTATAAACACCAATGTACCTAACCCTAAACACCAATGTACCTAACCCTAAACACCAATGTACCTAACTATAAACACCAATGTACCTAACCCTAAACACCAATGTACCTAACCCTAAACACCAATGTACCTAACCCTAAACACCAATGTACCTAACTATAAACACCAATGTACCTAACTATAAACACCAATGTACCCAACCCTAAACACCAATGTACCTAACCCTAAACACCAATGTACCTAACCCTAAACACCAATGTACCCAACCCTAAACACCAATGTACCTAACTATAAACACCAATGTACCTAACTATAAACACCAATGTACCTAACCCTAAACACCAATGTACCTAACCCTAAACACCAATGTACCTAACCCTAAACACCAATGTACCCAACCCTAAACACCAATGTACCCAACCCTAAACACCAATGTACCTAACCCTAAACACCAATGTACCTAACTATAAACACCAATGTACCTAACTATAAACACCAATGTACCCAACCCTAAACACCAATGTACCTAACCCTAAACACCAATGTACCTAACTATAAACACCAATGTACCCAACCCTAAACACCAATGTACCTAACTATAAACACCAATGTACCTAACTATAAACACCAATGTACCTAACTATAAACACCAATGTACCTAACCCCTAAACACCAATGTACCTAACCCTAAACACCAATGTACCTAACTATAAACACCAATGTACCTAACCCTAAACACCAATGTACCTAACCCTAAACACCAATGTACCTAACCCTAAACACCAATGTACCCAACCCTAAACACCAATGTACCTAACTATAAACACCAATGTACCTAACTATAAACACCAATGTACCTAACTATAAACACCAATGTACCCAACCCTAAACACCAATGTACCTAACCCTAAACACCAATGTACCTAACCCTAAACACCAATGTACCTAACCATAAACACCAATGTACCTAACCATAAACACCAATGTACCTAACCCTAAACACCAATGTACCTAACCCTAAACACCAATGTACCTAACCCTAAACACCAATGTACCTAACTATAAACACCAATGTACCCAACCCTAAACACCAATGTACCTAACTCTAAACACCAATGTACCTAACTCTAAACACCAATGTACCCAACCCTAAACACCAATGTACCTAACTATAAACACCAATGTACCTAACTATAAACACCAATGTACCTAACCCTAAACACCAATGTACCTAACCCTAAACACCAATGTACCTAACCCTAAACACCAATGTACCTAACCCTAAACACCAATGTACCCAACCCTAAACACCAATGTACCTAACTATAAACACCAATGTACCTAACTATAAACACCAATGTACCTAACTATAAACACCAATGTACCTAACTATAAACACCAATGTACCTAACTATAAACACCAATGTACCTAACCCTAAACACCAATGTACCTAACCCTAAAACACCAATGTACCTAACCCTAAACACCAATGTACCTAACCCTAAACACCAATGTACCTAACCATAAACACCAATGTACCTAACCATAAACACCAATGTACCTAACCCTAAACACCAATGTACCTAACCCTAAACACCAATGTACCTAACCCTAAAAACACCAATGTACCTAACCATAAACACCAATGTACCTAACTATAAACACCAATGTACCCAACCCTAAACACCAATGTACCTAACTATAAACACCAATGTACCTAACTCTAAACACCAATGTACCCAACCCTAAACACCAATGTACCCAACCCTAAACACCAATGTACCTAACCCTAAACACCAATGTACCTAACCCTAAACACCAATGTACCTAACCCTAAACACCAATGTACCTAACTATAAACACCAATGTACCCAACCCTAAACACCAATGTACCTAACCCTAAACACCAATGTACCTAACCCTAAACACCAATGTACCTAACTCTAAACACCAATTTACCCAACCCAAAACACCAATGTCCCTAACTCTAAACACCAATGTACCCAACCCTAAACACCAATGTACCTAACTATAAACACCAATGTACCTAACCCTAAACACCAATGTACCTAACCCTAAACACCAATGTACCTAACTATAAACACCAATGTACCTAACCCTAAACACCAATGTACCTAACCCTAAACACCAATGTACCTAACCCTAAACACCAATGTACCCAACCCTAAACACCAATGTACCTAACCATAAACACCAATGTACCTAACTATAAACACCAATGTACCTAACTATAAACACCAATGTACCTAACCCTAAACACCAATGTACCTAACCATAAACACCAATGTACCTAACTATAAACACCAATGTACCTAACCATAAACACCAATGTACCTAACCATAAACACCAATGTACCTAACCCTAAACACCAATGTACCTAACCCTAAACACCAATGTACCTAACCCTAAACACCAATGTACCTAACTATAAACACCAATGTACCCAACCCTAAACACCAATGTACCTAACTCTAAACACCAATGTACCTAACTCTAAACACCAATGTACCCAACCCTAAACACCAATGTACCTAACTATAAACACCAATGTACCTAACTATAAACACCAATGTACCTAACCCTAAACCAATGTACCTAACCCTAAACACCAATGTACCTAACCCAACACACAATGTACCTAACCCTAAACACCAATGTACCCAACCCTAAACACCAATGTACCTAACTATAAACACCAATGTACCTAACTATAAACACCAATGTACCTAACTATAAACACCAATGTACCTAACTATAAACACCAATGTACCTAACCCTAAACACCAATGTACCTAACCCTAAACACCAATGTACCTAACCCTAAACACCAATGTACCTAACCCTAAACACCAATGTACCTAACCATAAACACCAATGTACCTAACCATAAACACCAATGTACCTAACCCTAAACACCAATGTACCTAACCCTAAACACCAATGTACCTAACCATAAACACCAATGTACCTAACCATAAACACCAATGTACCTAACTATAAACACCAATGTACCCAACCCTAAACACCAATGTACCTAACTATAAACACCAATGTACCTAACTCTAAACACCAATGTACCCAACCCTAAACACCAATGTACCCAACCCTAAACACCAATGTACCTAACCCTAAACACCAATGTACCTAACCCTAAACACCAATGTACCTAACCCTAAACACCAATGTACCTAACTATAAACACCAATGTACCCAACCCTAAACACCAATGTACCTAACCCTAAACACCAATGTACCTAACCCTAAACACCAATGTACCTAACTCTAAACACCAATGTACCTAACCCTAAACACCAATGTACCTAACCCTAAACACCAATGTACCTAACTCTAAACACCAATGTACCTAATCCTAAACACCAATGTACCTAAACCTAAACACCAATGTACCTAAACCTAAACACCAATGTACCTAACCCTAAACACCAATGCCTTAATTCAAATCAAAACACAAGTATATTTTTTTTAAACCTGCATATTTAGTTAAAAGAAATTCATGTTTATAAAAATTTAAACATTTGACCCAGAAATTATAGTTTCTGGATTTGACCATATTAATTACATAAAGCTGGTATTTGCGTGTGTTTATTATATTATAATTAAGTCTATGATTTGATATTTGATAGAGCAGTCTGACTGAGCGTTGGTAGGCAGCAGCAGGCTCGTAAACATTCATTTAAACAGCACTTTAACGGCGTTTGCCAGCAGCTCTTCGCTGTGCTTCAAGCATTGCGCTGTTTACGACTTCAAGCCTATCAACTCACGAGATTAGGATGGCAATTAGAACACCTATTAGAACATCCAATAGGATGGCAATTAGAACAACTATTAGAACATCCAATAGGGTGGCAACTAGAACAACTATTAGAACATCCAATAGGGTGGCAATTAGAACAACTATTAGAACATCCAATAGGGTGGCAATTAGAACACCTATTAGAACATCCAATAGGGTGGCAATTAGAACATCCAATAGGGTGGCAATTAGAACATCCAATAGGGTGGCAATTAGAACAACTATTAGAACATCCAATAGGGTGGCAATTAGAACAACTATTAGAACATCCAATAGGGTGGCAATTAGAACATCCAATAGGGTGGCACTTAGAACATCCAATAGGGTGGCAATTAGAACATCCAATAGGGTGGCAATTAGAACAACTATTAGAATATCCAATAGGGTGGCACTAGAACACCTATTAGAACATCCAATAGGGTGGAAATTAGAACACCTATTAGAACATCCAATAGGGTGGCAATTAGAACAACTATTAGAACATCCAATAGTCAAAGGTATATGAAATACAAATGCTATAGAGAGAAATAGACCTATAATAACTACAACCTAAAGCTTCTTAACTGGGAATATTGAAGACTCATGTTAAAAGGAACCACCACCTTCATATGTTCTCATGTTCTGAGCAAGGAACTGAAACGTTAGCTTTCTTACATGGCAAATATTGCACTTTTACTTTCTTCTCCAACACTGTGTTTTTGCATTATTTAAACCAAATTGAACACGTTTGATTATTTATTTGAGACTATATTGATTTTTTATTTATGTATTATACTAAGTTAAAATAAAAGTGTTCATTCGGTATTGTTATAATTGTCATTATTACAAATACATATATACAAATCGGCCGATTAATCGGTACGCTTTTTTGGTTCTCCAATAATCGGTATCGCCGTTGACGCGCACGTGTACTGTGGGGACCTCTACTTTAAAGACGCGCACGTGTACTGTAGGGACCTCTACTTTAAAGACGTGTACTGTAGGGACCTCTACTTTAAAACGTGCACGTGTACTGTAGGGACCTCTACTTTAAAGACGCGCACATGTACTGTAGGGACCTCTACTTTAAAGATGTGTACTGTGGGGATCTCTACTTTAAAGACGCGCACGTGTACTGTAGGGACCTCTACTTTAAAGACGCGCACGTGTACTGTAGGGACTTCTACTTTAAAGACGCGCACGTGTACTGTGGGGATCTCTACTTTAAAGACACTTACGTGTACTGTGGGGATCTCTACTTTAAAGACGTGCACGTGTACTGTAGGGACCTCTACTTTAAAGACGTGTACTGTAGGGACCTCTACTTTAAAGACACGTACTGTGGGGATCTCTACTTTAAAGACGTGTACTGTGGGGATCTCTACTTTAAAGACGCGCACGTGTACTGTAGGGACCTCTACTTTAAAGACGTGTACTGTAGGGACCTCTACTTTAAAGACGTGTACTGTAGGGATCTCTACTTTAAAGACGTGTACTGTAGGGACCTCTACTTTAAAGACGTGTACTGTGGGGACCTCTACTTTAAAGACGTGTACTGTAGGGACCTCTACTTTAAAGACGTGTACTGTGGGGACCTCTACTTTAAAGACGTGTACTGTAGGGACCTCTACTTTAAAGACGTGTACTGTAGGGACCTCTACTTTAAAGACATGTACTGTAGGGACCTCTACTTTAAAGACACTTACGTGTACTGTAGGGACCTCTACTTTAAAGACGTGTACTGTAGGGACCTCTACTTTAAAGACGTGTACTGTAGGGACCTCTACTTTAAAGACGTGTACTGTAGGGACCTCTACTTTAAAGATGTGTACTGTAGGGACCTCTACTTTAAAGATGTGTACTGTGGGGACCTCTACTTTAAAGATGTGTACTGTGGGGACCTCTACTTTAAAGATGTGTACTGTGGGGACCTCTACTTTAAAGACGTGTACTGTAGGGACCTCTACTTTAAAGATGTGTACTGTGGGGACCTCTACTTTAAAGATGTGTACTGTGGGGACCTCTACTTTAAAGATGTGTACTGTGGGGACCTCTACTTTAAAGACGTGTACTGTAGGGACCTCTACTTTAAAGACGTGTACTGTAGGGACCTCTACTTTAAAGACACGTACGTGTACTGTGGGGCTCGGTCTTGATGTCTCCGATGGTGACACGAACATCATCGTCATCATCGCGCTGTCGCTATCACTGTCGTCATCATCTCCTGGCTCCTTCTCCTGAGAAAGAGAGAGGAGAGAGAGAGGGGGATGGAGGGGAAAGAGAGGGAAGGGGGATAGGGAGAGAGATGGAGAGAGTGGGAGAGAGAGAGGGGGATGGAGAGGGAAAGAGGGGAAGGGGGATAGTAGGGAGAGAGATGGAGAGAGGGGGAGAGAGAGGGGGGGTGGAGAGGGAAAGAGAGGGAAGGGGGATAGTAGGGAGAGAGATGAAGAGAGGGGAGAGAGAGGGGGATGGATGGGGAAAGAGAGGAAGGGATAGGAGAGAGATGGAGAGAGGGGAGAGAGAGAGGGGGATGGAGAGGGAAAGAGAGGGAAGGGGGATAGTAGGGAGAGAGATGGAAAAGAGGGAGGGAATGAGAGAGAAGGGGAGGGAGAGAGAGAAGGGGGGATAGGGAGAGATGGAAAAGAGGGAGGGAATGAGAGAGAAGGGAGGAGAGAGAGAGGGGATGGAGAGGAAAGAGGGGGAAGGGGGATAGTAGGGAGAGAGATGGAGAGAGGGGGAGAGAGGGGGGATGGAGAGGGAAAGAGAGGGAAGGGGGATAGGGAGAGAGATGGAGAGAGGGGGGAGAGAGAGAGGGGGGGATGGATGGGGAAAGAGAGGGAAGGGGGATAGGGAGAAATGGAAAAAGAGGGAGGGAATGAGAGAGAAGGGAGAGGAGAGAGAGAGGGGATGGAGAGGGAAAGAGAGGGAAGGGGGATAGTAGGGAGAGAGATGGAAAAAAGAGGAGGGAAGAGAGAGAAGGAGGAGAGAGAAACAAACAGAGAGAGACAGAAACCCGGATCAGAACCCATCTCCTGAACACATAACACAGGTCCTGGAGTGTTTCCAGACCACATGAACTGACCAGGAGAAACTCCAGACTTTAATTACACACAAATCCCAATTCACCCATGCCTTGCATCGACAACGATAGGAGAAAAACACTACCCCTCGGTCACAAATGGCACCCTATTCCCTATATGGGCACTGCTTTAGACCAGAGCCCTGTGGCACCCTATTCCCTATACCCTAGTGCACTACTTTAGACCAGAGCCTATGGCACCCTATATAGTGCACTACTTTAGACCAGAGCCCTGTGGCACCCAATTCCCTATATAGTGCACTACTTTAGACCAGAGCCCTGTGGCACCCTATTCCCTATATAGTGCACTACTTTAGACCAGAGCCCTGTGGCACCCTATTCCCTATATAGGGCACTACTTTAGACCAGAGCCCTATGGCACCCTATTCCCTATATAGTGCACTACTTCGGTCAAACTTGGTGCACGACAGGGGAATAGGGTGCGATTTGGGACACACAGGGGGAAGAGGTCTTACCTGAGCTTCCACTCCATTGCCTGTAGTAGCTGCCTCTTCTGACTCAGTAGCAGGAATAGGTGCACTGAGGATGGAAATATCATCAAAACATTCAAACTGAGGACTGAAATATCATCAATACATTCAGACTGAGGACTGAAATATCACCAACACATTCAGACTGAGGACTGAAATATCACCCAAAACATTCAGACTGAGGACTGAAATATCACCAAAACATTCAGACTGGAGGACTGAAATATCACCAACACATTCAGACCGAGGACTGAAATATCACCAACACATTCAGACTGAGGACTGAAATATCACCAAAACATTCAGACTGAGGACTGAAATATCACCAAAACATTCAGACTGAGGACTGAAATATCACCAACACATTCAGACTGAGGACTGAAATATCACCAAAACATTCCGACTGAGGACTGAAATATCACCAAAACATTCAGACTGAAGACTGAAATATCACCAATACATTATTCAGACTGAGGACTGAAATATCATCAAAACACTCAGACTGAGGACTGAAATATCATCAACACATTCAGACTGAGGACTGAAATATCATCAAAACACTCAGACTGAGGACTGAAATATCACCAAAACATTCAGACTGAGGACTGAAATATCACCAAAACATTCAGACTGAGGACTGAAATATCACCAACACATTCAGACTGAGGACTGAAATATCATCAAAACATTCAGACTGAGGACTGAAATATCATCAAAACACTCAGACTGAGGACTGAAATATGATCAACACATTCAGACTGAGGACTGAAATATCATCAAAACACTCAGACTGAGGACTGAAATATCATCAAAACACTCAGACTGAGGACTGAAATATCACCAATACATTATTCAGACTGAGGACAGAAATATCCATCAAAAACATTATTCCAATTTGTAAGTCGCTCTGGATAAGAGCGTCTGCTAAATGACTTAAATGTAAATGTACATTCAGACTGAGGACTGAAATATCATCAACACATTCAGACTGAGGACTGAAATATCATCAAAACACTCAGACTGAGGACTGAAATATCACCAAAACATTCAGACTGAGGACTGAAATATCACCAATACATTATTCAGACTGAGGACAGAAATATCACAAAACATTCAGACTGAGGGCTGAAATATCATCAAAACATTCAGACTGAGGACTGAAATATCATCAAAACACTCAGACTGAGGACTGAAATATGATCAACACATTCAGACTGAGGACTGAAATATCATCAAAACACTCAGACTGAGGACTGAAATATCACCAGCACATCCAGACTGAGGACTGAAATATCACCAAAACATTCAGACTGAGGACTGAAATATGATCATCCTGTAGACAACACAACAAGAGAAAGTTGAGACAACTCAGCAACAGTCTTATTTATACACAAACAGGGCGCGTTACTCACCTGACAGCAGCGGATAGTTTGGCCTCTTCTTCATCAGCTCTCTCATCATCATCTAGAAGGGAAACGACCATTCATTAACTAACTAACTAACGGTAAAAATGTCAACGATAAAGTCATAGATTACAACATCTAACGTCCCCTAGTTGAATAAACTTACATAGCTAACTAGCCACGTTTATTGGTTCAGAATGATCAAATGCAAAACGAGCCATTCAATGCTTGTGCCGTCCATTGTATTTTCCCCCCGCATACAGGTAAGGTAGCTAGATATCTTACAAACTGAGCAATGTGCAAATCCTTGGTGCAATCCTGAAGGATTTGCTGTAGCGTTAGTTTGGTCGGCTCGACGTTTACAGTGACACTAGGCCAACACATGCAGCAGCACCACGGCACCTTTAGTCTTTAGCAAAGCGACAGCAACTACTGTGCTAATCAGGTAGCACCTAACGACTTGCAGTTGCATGTGGCATTAGTTATATAACTGGAACCACTTATAGCTAAATGTTATATTCATTGTAAACACCTCCGTAGAGCCACTCTTCTTCCTCGTCTCCGCCATCTCCCGCACTCGCGTCCGCCGGGGTTGTTTTGTCTGCCGCCTCTTCCGCAGACATCTTCTTTGACCCGCGGTAAGAAAGTGTCTTTCACGAAGATCGCAACTCTCGTTTTCCAGCGAGCTAGTTGGCTAACGAAACAACCCGGATAAGTAGTAAATGCACGACCAAACAACAACAAAAAAAAAATATATATCTATAGTTAAAACAGCAGAAGTCGTCGTAAATTATTGCATTATCTTGAAGCGCGGAAAAATATCCAGTTCATACATTTTGATTTCGACGAGCGAGCGGGTGGACCGTGTGCCCGGAAGTAAAATCCTTCAACAGAGGGCAAGCAAACTGTCTTCCTATTGGTCTAGCGGGATTCTGTCGGCGGAAGTCAAACATTGAACGGTTCATGCGCAGTTTGGACCGGGGTGTCGAATGGAGTAACCTGTTCAAGACACAAGAGGGCGAAATAACATCAATCCGATTTTTCTGGGTGGGAGGCACCGCATGAAGTTGTTTTTTATTATTGAAGGACAATGTACCAAACCACTCCCTGGGATACATCTACTTGCTATTTTGTTCATCACAACAATTATGTGTTGCTACATTGGTGACAACATTCAAATCAAATCAAAATCAAATCAAAATGTATTTATATAGCCCTTCGTACATCAGCTGATATCTCAAAGTGCTGTACAGAAACCCAGCCTGAAACCCCAAAACAGCAAACAATGCAGGTGTAGAAGCACGGTGGCTAGGAAAAACTCCCCTAGAAAGGCCAAAACCTAGGAAGAAACCTAGAGAGGAACCAGGCTATGGGGGTGGCTTCTGGC
>NW_026286793.1:0-12500 GCF_023373465.1 Oncorhynchus keta | reverse complement strand
CACTAGTCTAACTATGAGACAACAGGTACCAATAGTCTAACTATGAGACAACAGGTACCACTAGTCTAACAATGAGACAACAGGTACCACTAGTCTAACTATGAGACAACAGGTACCACTAGTCTAACTATGAGACAACAGGTACCACTAGTCTAACTATGAGACAACAGGTACCACTAGTCTAACAATGAGACAACAGGTACCACTAGTCTAACAATGAGACAACAGGTACCACTAGTCTAACTATGAGACAACAGGTACCACTAGTCTAACTATGAGACAACAGGTACCACTAGTCTAACTATGAGACAACAGGTACCACTAGTCTAACTATGAGACAACAGGTACCACTAGTCTAACTATGAGACAACAGGTACCACTAGTCTAACTATGAGACAACAGGTACCACTAGTCTAACTATGAGACAACAGGCAGTCTAACTATGAGACAACAGGTACCACTAGTCTAACTATGAGACAACAGGTACCACTAGTCTAACTATGAGACAACAGGTACCACTAGTCTAACTATGAGACAACAGGTACCACTAGTCTAACTATGAGACAACAGGTACCACTAGTCTAACTATGAGACAACAGGTACCACTAGTCTAACTATGAGACAACAGGTACCAATAGTCTAACTATGAGACAACAGGTACCACTAGTCTAACTATGAGACAACAGGCAGTCTAACTATGAGACAACAGGTACCACTAGTCTAACTATGAGACAACAGGTACCAATAGTCTAACTATGAGACAACAGGTACCACTAGTTTTACTATGAGACAACAGGTACCACTAGTCTAACTATGAGACAACAGGCAGTCTAACTATGAGACAACAGGTACCAACAGGTAGTCTAACTATGAGACAACAGATATTTGTTGAAAATACTGTTTTATGTTTTATATTAATAAGGGTATTTATACGGGTGTTTTCTATTAAATATTGTGTGTCCCAGTGATTATGAGGGAGTTTTAAGTTAAATATTGTGTGTCCCAGTGAGAATAAGGGAGTTTTATGTTAAATACTGTGTGTCCCAGTGAGAATAAGGGAGTTTTATGTTAAATACTGTGTGTCCCAGTGATTATTAGGGAGTTTTATGTTAAATATTGTGTGTCTCAGTGAGAATAAGGGAGTTTTATGTTAAATACTGTGTGTCCCAGTGAGAATAAGGGAGTTTTATGTTAAATACTGTGTGTCCCAGTGATTATTAGGGAGTTTTATGTTAAATACTGTGTGTCCCAGTGAGAATTAGGGAGTTTTATGTTAAATACTGTGTGTCCCAGTGAGAATTAGGGTGTTTTCTAATAAATACTGTGTGTCCCAGTGAGAAACTGGAAGTTTTCTATTAAATACTGTGTGTCCCAGTGAGAATAAAGGTGTTTTTTTTTAATGAAGAACCACAAGGCTCGAGCTGTACCAGTCATGGGAGGAAATGTCTTGCCACAGCACAAAGCCTACCAGTGTAAATAGTCCTTTAACACCCTAGAGCTCTAGTGAGGCACAACAACACAACTGTTATGAGCTCAGGGCACAGACATGTAGCAGGCAGTCACACCACACACACACACACACACACACACACACACACACACACACACACACACACACACACACACACACACACACACACACACACACACTGAATGTTTATAACCGCACATGATGATGAGTAATCATCTGAATCATCTAACACAATATTGATTCGTGAAGGTGAAGTTAACCTACCACTGACAGAGAGAGGACCAATAACCTACCACTGACAGAGAGAGGAATTAACCTACCACTGACAGAGAGAGGACCAATAACCTACCACTGACAGATAGAGGACCATTAACCTACCACTGACAGAGAGGGCCATTAACCTACCACTGACAGAGAGAGGACCATTAACCTACCACTGACAGAGAGAGGACCATTAACCTACCACTGACAGAGAGAGGACCATTAACCTACCACTCACAGAGAGAGGACCATTAACCTACCACTGACAGAGAGAGGACCATTAACCTACCACTGACAGAGAGAGGGCCATTAACCTACCACTGACAGAGAGAGGACCATTAACCTACCACTGACAGAGAGAGGACCAATAACCTACCACTGACAGAGAGAGGACCATTAACCTACCACTGACAGAGAGAGGACCATTAACCTACCACTGACAGAGAGGGACCATTAACCTACCACTGACAGAGAGAGGACCATTAACCTACCACTGACAGAGAGAGGACCATTAACCTACCACTGACAGAGAGAGGACCATTAACCTACCACTGACAGAGAGAGGACCATTAACCTACCACTGACAGAGAGAGGACCATTAACCTACCACTGACAGAGAGAGACCATTAACCTACCACTGACAGAGAGAGGACCATTAACCTACCACTGACAGAGAGAGGACCAATAACCTACCACTGACAGAGAGAGGACCAATAACCTACCACTGACAGAGAGAAGACCATTAACCTACCACTGACAGAGAGAGGACCATTAACCTACCACTGACAGAGAGAGGACCATTAACCTACCACTGACAGAGAGAGGACCATTAACCTACCACTGACAGAGAGAGGACCATTAACCTACCACTGACAGAGAGAGGACCATTAACCTACCACTGACAGAGAGAGGACCATTAACCTACCACTGACAGAGAGAGGACTATTAACCTACCACTGACAGAGAGAGGACCATTAACCTACCACTGACAGAGAGAGGACCATTAACCTACCACTGACAGAGAGAGGACCATTAACCTACCACTGACAGAGAGAGGACCATTAACCTACCACTGACAGAGAGAGGACCATTAACCTACCACTGACAGAGAGAGGACCATTAACCTACCACTGACAGAGAGAGACCATTAACCTACCACTGACAGAGAGAGGACCAATAACCTACCACTGACAGAGAGAGGACCATTAACCTACCACTGACAGAGAGAGGACCATTAACCTACCACTGACAGAGAGAGGACCAATAACCTACCACTGACAGAGAGAGGACCATTAACCTACCACTGACAGAGAGAGAGAGACAGACAGACAGACAGACAGACAGACAGACAGACAGACAGACAGACAGACAGACAGACAGACAGACAGATAGATAGATAGATAGATAGATAGATAGATAGATAGATAGATAGATAGATAGATAGATAGATAGATAGAAAGACAGACAGACAGACAGACAGACAGAGTGAGAGTGACAGATAGAGATAGAGAGATAGAAAGCCCGAGATTGACAGATGGACAGACGGACAGACAGACAGACAGACAGACAGACAGAGACAGACAGACAGTGAGTGAGTGACAGATAGAGGTAGAGAGATAGAAAGCCAGAGATTGACAGATGGACAGAAGGACAGACAGACAGAGATGCAGTCGACTGCAGACGCCAAAACACCCTCTTCACTGTCAGTGTCCAGGGGTAATCATTCAAAGTGTGAACGGTACATTAAAAATCGCAGATTCATCCTGCGGAATTCATTTTATGACGAGGCGCTATTTATTTAGAAAAACTCTCAACGTGACTTTGGAGACAGGAGTTGTTCTTCCAGTAATAACGACTCAGCCGCGCGCTGGCGGTGGTCCAGACTGGCTTGCGCACTGGCCGTGGTCCAGACTGTCTGCCGATGCGGAACGGATCGGAGCGGTATACTGCTGGAGGAGACGAAGACAGGAGGAGAAAACGGAGAAGAGTAGAGCGAAAAATGTGTACTGGCTCTTTAAGGAACATTAAAATCCATCGGAGTGTCGTATCAGCCCCTTGAGAGAATCGAATCAGTAACGTTCCTCCTTCAGTTTGATAGGGACCATACCTCAGCGGTATTGACCCGCTACGCAGTTCACTGTACGGGTAGAGACGACAACTTTAGACACACACACACAGAAGTCCAGACGCATGGGGTAGGATTAACAACACAGCTCATCATGAGAGACAACTGGATTCTAGTTATCGTGCAGTTTCTGTTGTTTCCGCGGAGTCGCCACGTTTTTCACGTGCTGTTTATTGTGGTTGTACTGTTTTAGGTTTTTTTTACGTGCTGTTTATGTTGTGGTTTATATTTTAGCGTATACGGTTATGTTTTTTATATTTGGGTTTTTATGGTTTATCCCAATATCCTGTGGTTTTATGGTTTATATTTGGCGGTGTATGGATATTTGGTACGGTTATGTTGTGGTTTATATTTGGCGTATACGGTTATGTTATGGTTTATATTTGGCGTATACGGTTATATCCCAATTCCTGTATACGGTTATGTTATGGTTTATATTTGGCGTATACGGTTATGTTATGGTTTATATTTGGCCCAATATCCTGTATACGGTTATGTTATGGTTTATATTTGGCGTTATACGGTTATGTTTATATTTGGCGTATGGTTTATATGGTTTATATTTGGCCCCCAATATCCTGTATACGGTTATGTTGTGGTTTATATTTGGCGTATACGGTTATGTTGTGGTTTATATTTGGCGTATACGGTTATGTTATGGTTTATAATTCCTGTGGTTGATTATACACCATATATACAAAGGTATTACACCCAATATCCTTAAAATGTGTGGATATTTGGCGGGCTATTTCCACCTCACCCGTTGCAAATCGAGCACACAGACATGCAATCACCATTGGTAAACATTGTCAGTAGAATGGCCTCACTGAAGAGCTCGGTGGCTTTCAACGTGGCACCGTCATAGGATGCCACCTTTCCAACTAGTCCCAACTAGTTCCAACTATGGAGTGGGTTGTTTTGGTTTGTATGCCCTGCGGGTTGTTTTGGTTTGGTCCCAATATTGTTTTGGTATGGAGATTGTTTTGGTAGTCTATAGAGCAGTGGACAAAATGGTATGGTATGGAGTGGAGGGGGTTGTTTTGGCATGGTATGGAGTCTCCATTGGTGGGGTTGTTGGTATGGTGGCCTTTTGGAGCTGGAGTGGCTGTTGGTAAGGGATGGGGTTGTTTTCCATGGAGTGCTCAGGCATAGAGTGGGTTGTTTTGGCATGGAGTGGTGTTGGTAAAAAATGGAGTTGGTGTGTTGGTATGGAGTGGGGTTATGCTCACTAGGTTATGTTGGTAAAGGGCCTTGTTTTGGTATGGATTGGGCTTGTGTTGGTCATGGAGCTTGTGTTGGTATAGAGTGGGGTTGTGTTGGTATGGAGTGGGGTTGTGTTGGTATGGGTTGTGTTGTGTTGGTAGGAAGTGGGGCTGTGTTGGTATGGAGTGGGGTGTTGGTTGGTATGGAGTGGGGTATGTGGCCGAAGTGGGTTGTGTTGGTATGGTGGTATGGAGTGGGGTTGTGTTGTGTTGGTATAGAGTAGCCTGTTGTGTTGGTAGGAGTGGGGTTGTGTTGGTATGGAGCAGGGGCTGTGTTGGTATGGGAGTATGGGTTGTTTTGGTATGGAGGGGGTTGTGTTGGTAGGGAGTGGGGTTGTTTTGGTATGGAGGGGGTTGTGTTGGTATGGAGTGGGGTTGTTTTGGTGGAGTTGTTTTGGCATGGAGGGGGTTGTGGTTGGCATGGAGTGGGGTTGTGTTGGCATGGAGTCTGTGTTGGTATGGAGTGGGGTTGTGTTGGTATCTGGGGCATGTTGGTAGGGAGTGGGGTTGTGTTGGTAGGAGTGGTGTTGTTGGTAAGTGTTGGTTGTGTTGGTATGGAGGGGTTGTGTTGGTATGGAGTGGGCTTGTGTTGGTATGGAGTGGGGTTGTGTTGGTAGGGAGTGGGGTTGTGTTGGTAGGAGTGGGGTTGTGTTGGTATAGAGGGGGTTGTGTTGGTATGGGGTTGTGTTGGTATGGAGTGGGGTTGTGTTGGTATGGAGTGGTGTGTTGGTATGGTGTTGTGTTGAGTGTTGGTGTTGTGGGGTTGGTTGGGTGGGGTTGTGTTGGTAGGGAGTGGGGTGGTGGTGTGTGTTGGTAGGAGTGGGGTTGTGTTGTGGAGGTTGTGTTGGTAGGGAGTGGGGTTGTTTTGGTATGGAGGGGGTGTGTTGGTATGGTGGTTGTTTGGTATGGAGGGGGTGGGGTGTGTTGGTAGGAGTGGGTTGTTTTGGTATGGAGGTTGTGTTGGTATGGAAGGGGTGTTTTGGTATGGAGTGGGGTTGTGTTGGTAGGAGTTTGTGTTGGTAGGAGTATGTTGGTAGGGTAGGTTGTGTTGGTGGAGTGGGGTTGTGTTGGTAGGAGTGGGGTGTGTTGGTACGGGAGTGGTTTTGTGTTGGTATGGTGTTGGTAGGGGGTTGTGTTGGTATGGAGTGGGGTAGGGGGGGTTGTGTTGGTATGGTGGTTGTGTTGGTATGGAGGGGGTTGTGTTGGTATGGAGTGGGGGGTTGTGTTGGTATGGAGGGGGTTGTGTTGGTATGGAGGGGGTTGTGTTGGTATGGAGGGGTTGTGTTGGTATGGAGGGGTTGTGTTGGTATGGAGGGGTTGTGTTGGTATGGTGTGTTGGTAGGGAGTGGGGTTGTGTTGGTAGGGAGGTTGTGTTGGTGGAGGGAGTTGTGTTGGTATGGAGTGGGGTTGTGTTGGTGTTGTGTTGGTATGGGAGGGGGTTGGTATGGAGTGGGGTTGTGTTGGTATGGAGTGTTGTGTTGGTATGGAGTGGGGTTGTGTTGGTATGGTGGGGTTGTGTTGGTATGGAGGGGGTTGTGTTGGTATGGAGGGGGTTGTGTTGGTATGGAGGGGGTTGTGTTGGTATGGAGGGGGTTGTGTTGGTATGGAGGGGGTTGTGTTGGTAGGGAGGGGGTTGTGTTGGTACGGAGGGGGGTGTTGGTAGGAGGGGGTTGTGTTGGTATGGAGGGGGGCTGTGTTGGTATGGAGGGGGTTGTGTTGGTTGTGTTGGTAGGGAGGGGGCTTGTGTTGGTATGGAGGGGGTTGTGTTGGTACGGAGGGGGTTGTGTTGGTACGGAGGGGGTTGTGTTGGTACGGAGGGGGTTGTGTTGGTATGGAGGGGTTGTGTTGGTATGGAGGGGGTGTGTTGGTATGGAGGGGGTTGTGTTGGTATGGAGGGGGTTGTGTTGGTATGGAGGGGGTTGTGTTGGTATGGAGGGGGTTGTGTTGGTATGGTGTTGGCAGGAGGGGGGTTGTGTGGTATGGGTGTTGTGTTGGTAGGGAGGGGGGTTGTGTTGTAGGGGAGGGGGCTGTGTTGGTAGGAGGGGGTTGTGTTGGTATGGTGTTGGTATGTGGAGGGGGCTGTGTTGGTATGGAGTGGGGTTGTGTTGGTAGGGAGGGGGTGTTCTGGTAGGGAGTTTGGGCTGTGTTGGTATGGAGTGGGGGCTTGTGTTGTTGTGTTGGTATGGTGTTGTGTTGGTATGGTGTTGTGTTGGTATGGAGGGGGTGTGTTGGTGTTGGTATGGAGAGTTGTGTTGGTATGGAGGGGGTTGTGTTGGTATGGAGGGGGTGTTTGGTATGGAGGTTGTGTTGGTATGGTGTTGTGTGGTATGGAGGGGGCTGTGTTGGTATGGAGTGGGGTGTGTTGGTATGGAGGGGGTTGTGTTGGTATGGAGGGGGCTGTGTTGGTAGGGAGGTTGTGTTGGTATGGAGGGGGCTGTGTTGGTAGGGAGGGGGTTGTGTTGGTATGGGGTGGGGGTTGTGTTGGTATGGAGGGGGTTGTGTTGGTATGGAGGGGGTTGTTTGGTATGGAGGGGGGTTGTTTGGTGGAGGGGGGTTGTGTTGGTATGGAGGGGGTTGTGTTGGTATGGTATGGTGTATGGAGGTTGTGTTGGTATGGAGTGGGGTGTGTTGGTATGGTGTTGTGTTGGTATGGAGGGTTGTGTTGGTATGGTGTTGTGTTGGTTGGTATGGAGTGGTTTGTGTTGGTATGGAGGGGGTTGTGTTGGTAGGGAGGGGTTGTTGGTATGGAGTGTTGTGTTGGTATGGAGGTTGTGTTGGTATGGTGTTGTGTTGGTATGGTGGGGTTGTGTTGGTAGGGAGGGTTGTGTTGGTATGGTGTGTGTTGGTATGGAGTGGGGTTGTTTTTGGTATGGGAGTGGGTTGTTTTGGTATGGAGGGGGTTGTGTTGGTATGGAGGGGTTGTGTTGGTATGGAGGGGGTTGTGTTGGTATGGAGTGTTGGTTGGTATGGAGTGGGGTTGTGTTGGTATGGAGTTTGTGTTGGTATGGAGTTGTGTTGGTATGGAGTTGTGTTGGTATGGAGTGGGGTTGTGTTGGTATGGAGTGGGGTTGTGTTGGTATTTTGGTATGGTGTTGTGTTGGTATGGAGTGGGGTTGGTTGGTAGTGGGGTTGTGTTGGTATGGAGTGGGGTTGGGTTGGTATGGGGGGTTGTGTGGTGTTTGTGTTGGTATGGTGTGGTTGTGTTGGTATGGAGGGGGGTTGTGTTGGTATGGGTAGGTGGTTGTGTTGGTATGGAGTTGTGTTGGTATGGGGTTGTGTTGGTATGGAGTTGTGTTGGTATGGTGTTGGTGGGTGTGTGTTGGTATGGTGGGTTGTGTTGGTATGGTGTTGGTAGGAGGGGTTGTGTTGGTATGGAGGGGTTGTGTTGGTATGGAGGTTGTGTTGGTATGTGTTGGTTGGTATGGTGTTGTGTTGGTATGGGTGGTGTTGTGTGGTATGGTGTTAGGTATGGTTGTGTTGGTATGGTGGTTGGTAGGGGGGAGGGTTGTGTTGGTAGGGATGGGTTGGTTGGTTGGAGGTTGTGTTGGTATGGAGGGTTTGGTATGGTGTTGTGTTGGTATGGAGGGGGTTGTTTTGGTATGGAGTTGTGTTGGTATGGAGGGCTGGGGGTGTGTTGGTATGGAGGGGGTTGTGTTGGTGTTGTGTTGGTATGGAGGGGGTTGTGTTGGTATGGGAGGGGGTGTGTTGGTATGGAGGGGGTTGTGTTGGTATGGAGGGGGTTGTGTTGGTATGGAGTGGAGGTTTGTTTGGTTGGTAGGGAGGGGGTTGTTGGTATGGAGGGGGTTGTGTTGGTAGGAGGGGTTGTGTTGGTATGGAGGGGTTGTGTTGGTGGAGGGGGCTGTGTTGGTATGGAGGGGGTTGTGTTGGTATGGAGGGGTTGGTTGGTATGGAGTGGGGTTGTGTTGGTATGGAGGGGTTGTGTTGGTATGGAGGGGGTTGTGTTGGTATGGAGGGGGTTGTGTTGGTATGGAGGGGGTTGTGTTGGTATGGAGTGGGGTGTGTTGGTATGGAGGGGGTTGTGTTGGTATGGAGGTGTGTTGGTATGGAGGGGGTTGTGTTGGTATGGAGTGGGGTTGTGTTGGTATGGAGTGGGGTTGTGTTGGTATGGAGTGGGGTTGTGTTGGTATGGAGGGGGGTTGTGTTGGTATGGAGTGGGGTTGTGTTGGTATGGAGGGGGTTGTGTTGGTATGGAGGGGGTTGTGTTGGTATGGAGGGGGGTTGTGTTGGTATGGAGGGGGGTTGTGTTGGTATGGAGGGGGGTTGTGTTGGTATGGAGTGGGGTTGTGTTGGTATGGAGTTGTGTTGATATGGGAGGGGGTTGTGTTGGTATGGAGGGGAGTTGTGTTGGTATGGAGTGGGGTTGTGTTGGTATGGAGGGGGGTTGTGTTGGTATGGAGTGGGGTTGTGTTGGTATGGAGTGGGGTTGTGTTGGTATGGAGTGGGTTGTGTTGGTATGGAGTGGGGTTGTGTTGGTATGGAGTGGGGTTGTGTTGGTATGGAGGGGGTTGTGTTGGTATGGAGTGGGGTTGTGTTGGTATGGAGTGGGGTTGTGTTGGTATGGAGTGGGGTTGTGTTGGTATGGAGTGGGGTTGTGTTGGTATGGAGTGGGGTTGTGTTGGTATGGAGTGGGGTTGTGTTGGTATGGAGTGGGGTTGTGTTGGTATGGAGGGGGTTGTGTTGGTATGGAGTGGGGTTGTGTTGGTAGGGAGTGGGGGTGTGTTGGTATGGAGGTGTTGGTATGGAGGGGGTTGTGTTGGTATGGAGGGGTTGTGTTGGTATGGAGGGGTTGTGTTGGTATGGAGGGGGTTGTGTTGGTATGGAGTGGGGTTGTGTTGGTATGGAGTTGTGTTGGTATGGAGGCGGTTGTGTTGGTATGGAGTGGGGTTGGTGGTGGAGTTGTGTTGGTATGGAGGGGTTGTGTTGGTATGGAGGGGGTTGTGTTGGTATGGAGGGGGTTGTGTTGGTATGGAGGGGGTTGTGTTGGTAGGGAGGGGGTTGTGTTGGTAGGAGGGGGTTGTGTTGGTATGGAGTGGGGTTGTGTTGGTGGGAGTGGGGTTGTGTTGGTAGGGAGTGGGGTTGTGTTGGTATGGAGTGGGGTTGTGTTGGTATGGAGGGGGGCTTGTGTTGGTATGGAGGGGGCTGTGTTGGTACGGAGGGGGTTGTGTTGGTACGGAGTGGGGTTGTGTTGGTATGGAGTGGGGTTGTGTTGGTATGGAGTGGGTTGTGTTGGTATGGAGGGGAGTTGTGTTGGTATGGAGTGGGGTTGTGTTGGTATGGAGTGCGGTTGTGTTGGTATGGAGTGGGGTTGTGTTGGTATGGAGGGGGTTGTGTTGGTATGGAGTGGGGTTGTGTTGGTATGGAGGGGGGTTGTGTTGGTATGGAGGGGGTTGTGTTGGTATGGAGTGGGGTTGTGTTGGTATGGAGTGGGGTTGTGTTGGTATGGAGCTTTCCCGTCACTTCCTTGGCCAATGGCCTGTTCTGTATTTTATAGCATCATCTTGGACATTTTAGCTCATTAGGCTATTCCATGGTTTTGTTATGCATGGTAACACACACACACACACACACACACACACACACACACACACACACACACACACACACACACACACACACACACACACACTCACACACACACACACACACACACACACACACACACACACATTGTTTTGGTTATCCAATTAATTATTCATACATTTTAGCAACATATGTTGGCTTCCGTGCATAACAGGTGGCAGCAGGCTAAACATGTCTGGAAGTTCGGCCCATGTTGTTTACACTGTTATTCGCAGGCTACTGGACTCCAGATGCAGAATAGGCTGATCTGATGCAATAAGCCCATGTTTATTCAAGACAGGGCTTAGGCAGGCACACACACACACACACACACACACACACACACACACACACACACACACACACACACACACACAGCGGAAGTTGCTGGATATTTGGCAGGAACTGGAGCAGATTCTAGCGACATGTGGCCGGCCGTACACTGTCATGCTGAACCATGAGGTGATGGAGGCGGATGAATGGCACGACAACGGGGCTCAGGATTTCATCACGGTATCTCTGTGCATAAAAATGTACACTGATAAAAATGCAATTGTGTTCGTTGTCCGTAGCTTGTGCCTGTCCATACCATAACCCCACCGCCACCATGGGGCACTCTGTTCACAACGTTGACATCAGCAAACCACTCGCCCTCACAATGCCATACACGTGTGGTCTGCGGTTGTGAAGCCGGTTGGACTTACTGTCAAATTCTCTAAAACGATGTTGGAGGTGGCTTATGGTAGAGAAATTAACATGATTTGGCAACCGCTCTGGTGGACATTCCTTGCAGTCAGCATGCCAAATGCACACTCCCTGAAAACTCGAGACATCTGTAGCATTGTGTTGTGTGACTGAACTGCACATTTTAGAGTGGCCCTTTTATTGTCCCCCCCCCCAGCACAAGGTTCACCTGTGTAGTGATCATGCAGTTTAATCAGCTTCTTGATATGCCACACCTGTCAGGTGGATGGATTATCTTTGGGTAAAGGAGAAATGCTCACTGACAGGGATGTAAACAGATTCGTGCACAACATCTGAGAGAAATAAGCTTTTTGTTGCGTATGGAACATTTCTGGGATATTTTATTTCAGCTCGTAAAACATGGGGTCCAACACTTTACATGTTGTGTTGATATTGTTTTTCAGTTTTATTTTTGTATTTCTTTTTACAGTGTACTGTTGTACACACACACACACACACACACACACACACACACACACACACACACACACACACACACACACACACACACACACACACACACACACACACACACACACACACACACACACACACACACACACACACACACACACACACACACACACAGGTGTATGCCCTATAATGTTGTTTACATAAAGCTATAACGGTAGTGTAATCTGTCATCTTCAACCTGTTCCTTCAAGCCCAGAGTCACACTATTAGAAGTGGCACCCAATTCCCTAGTTAGTGCACTACTTTTGACCAGATATCTATGGGCCCTGGTTAAAAGTAGTACACTAACTAGGGAATAGGGTGCCATTTGGGATGCTGACTATGTATTTGCATAACTGTATCCCAAGGTAGTTGGTCGTATCCGGGCTTTTCCCAGGAAAAGGCGTGTGTGTGTGTGTGTGTGTGTGTGTGTGTGTGTGTGTGTGTGTGTGTGTGTGTGTGTGTGTGTGTGTGTGTGTGTGTGTGTGTGTTTGTGTGTGTGTGTGTGTGTGTGTGTGTGTGTGTGTGTGTGTGTGTGTGTGTGTGTGTGTATTGTTTGTCTAAAGCTGTTACTGCCACATCAGCGGTTACAAATCATGACGGA
>NW_026286792.1:0-20086 GCF_023373465.1 Oncorhynchus keta | reverse complement strand
TGACCAGGAGTGTGGGCTGTTGTTGATGTGATTCCTGTTTGTTTGACCAGGGGTGTGGGCTGTTGTTGATGTGATTCCTGTCTGATTGACCAGAGGTGTGGGCTGTTGTTGATGTGATTCCTGTCTGATTGACCAGAGGTGTGGGCTGTTGTTGATGTGATTCCTGTCTGATTGACCAGGAGTGTGGGCTGTTGTTGATGTGATTCCTGTTTGTTTGACCAGGGGTGTGGGCTGTTGTTGATGTGATTCCTGTCTGATTGACCAGGGGTGTGGGCTGTTGTTGATGTGATTCCTGTCTGATTGACCAGGGGTGTGGGCTGTTGTTGATGTGATTCCTGTCTGATTGACCAGAGGTGTGGACTGTTGTTGATGTGATTCCTGTCTGATTGACCAGGGGTGTGGGCTGTTGTTGATGTGATTCCTGTCTGATTGACCAGAGGTGTGGGCTGTTGTTGATGTGATTCCTGTTTGTTTGACCAGGGGTGTGGGCTGTTGTTGATGTGATTCCTGTTTGTTTGACCAGGGGTGTGGGCTGTTGTTGATGTGAATCCTGTCTGATTGACCAGAGGTGTGGGCTGTTGTTGATGTGAATCCTGTCTGATTGACCAGGAGTGTGGGCTGTTGTTGATGTGATTCCTGTCTGATTGACCAGAGGTGTGGGCTGTTGTTGATGTGATTCCTGTCTGATTGACCAGGGGTGTGGGCTGTTGTTGTTGTGAATCCTGTCTGATTGACCAGGTGTGGACTGTGTTGTTGTGAATCCTGTCTGATTGACCAGAGGTGTGGGCTGTTGTTGATGTGATTCCTGTCTGATTGACCAGAGGTGTGGGCTGTTGTTGATGTGAATCCTGTCTGATTGACCAGAGGTGTGGGCTGTTGTTGATGTGATTCCTGTCTGATTGACCAGGGGTGTGGACTGTTGTTGATGTGATTCCTGTCTGTTTGACCAGAGGTGTGGGCTGTTGTTGATGTGATTCCTGTCTGATTGACCAGAGGTGTGGGCTGTTGTTGATGTGATTCCTGTCTGATTGACCAGAGGTGTGGGCTGTTGTTGTTGTGAATCCTGTCTGATTGACCAGAGGTGTGGGCTGTTGTTGATGTGATTCCTGTTTGTTTGACCAGGTGTGGGCTGTTGTTGATGTGATTCCTGTTTGTTTGACCAGGTGTGGGCTGTTGTTGATGTGATTCCTGTCTGATTGACCAGAGGTGTGGGCTGTTGTTGATGTGATTCCTGTCTGATTGACCAGAGGTGTGGGCTGTTGTTGATGTGAATCCTGTTTGTTTGACCAGGTGTGGGCTGTTGTTGATGTGATTCCTGTTTGTTTGACCAGGTGTGGGCTGTGCTCTTCTTCATCATGCTGTTCAGCCTGGGTCTGTCCTCCATGTTTGGTAATCTGGAGGGCGTCCTCACGCCCCTTTATGACCTCAAATTGGTGCCCAAGTGGATGCCCAATGAGCTCTTCACAGGTAAAAGCCAAAAAGGAAATGATCAGATTTTTGAATGTTTCGATATTGAATAATGTAGGACAGACTGCAGCCCTGGTTTTACCCCTTGCCAATGTGTGACAAATAACTGTTCGTTTGGGTATGATCTTAACACCATAGTGGTTTTCTCCGTCTCTTCCCACTTTCTCTTTCTTCCCCCCCCCCCCTCGTTTGCTTTTTCTCTCTGCAGCGTTGATCTGCCTCGTATCGTTCCTGGTGGCTCTGATATTCACTATGGGTTCGGGGAACTACTGGTTGGAGATCTTTAACAGTTACGTGGGCTCTGTACCTCTCCTCATCATCGCCTTCTTTGAGATCATCGCTGTGGCATACATCTACGGAATAGGACGGTAAAGAGCCTCATAATACTATAGTTGTCCTGGTGTGAACTGTAATGAGCGTCTTCCCACTGGGCACACACACTGGTTGAATGACTATGAACCAATGTGGTATAGATGTTGAATTGACATCTGTGCCTCAGTGTATTTTCTTTAGAATGGGGCAGATTGCTAGGATCCTCTCAGAGGAACATGTCTGTCTCCCCATATGTCTGTTGTTAAAAACCTTTAAATATAGCAGTTCACCTTATCTTTGGGTTCAGCATTTTCCACTTGAGCAAATGTATGATTCCCGACACAATCCACTTGTGACCGATTGGGTATTAACCCGGGATCATCTGCAAGTCCTTGATCCTGAGACGTCTGCAAGTCCTTGATCCAGGGTCACCTGCGAGTCCTTGATCCAGGATCACCTGCGAGTCCTTGATCCAGGGTCACCTGCGAGTCCTTGATCCCAGGACATCTGCGAGTCCTTGATCCCAGGACTTCTGCAAGGCCTTGATCAAGGGTCATCTGCAAGTCCTTGATCCAGGGTCACCTGCAATTGGCAGTGCAGGTGGCCCTGTATCAAGGACTTGCAGATGTCCTGGGATCAAGGACCTGCAGATGACCCAGGATTAAAATAGCCTTGTGGTTAGAGTGTTGGGCTAGTAACCGAAAGGTTGCAAGTTTAAATCCCCGAGCTGTACAAATCTGTTGTTCTGCCCCTGTAACCCACTGTTCCTAGGCCGTCATAAAAAATAAGAATTTGTTCTTAACTGAGTGAAAGGTCAAAAAGGTCCAAAAAAAATATTTTTTAAAACAATCGGTCACAAGTGGATTGTGTCGGGAATCGTAAATGTGCTAAAGTTGTGGAAAAAGCTGAACCCAAAGATAAGGAGACACCTGAAACCCCACGTCTTTAAGGAATACCTAGGATAGGATAAGTAATCCTTCTCACCCCCCCCCCCCTAAAAGATTTAGATGCACTATTGTAAAGTGGCTGTTCCACTGGATGTCATAAGGTGAATGCACCAATTTGTAAGTCGCTCTGGATAAGAGCGTCTGCTAAATGACTTAAATGTAATGTAAATGTAAGGTGAACTGATATATTTAATGGTTTAATAGACCAACAACAGACATATGGAGAGGCAGATGCCTGTCTACTCTTTCATCGGATCCTCTTCCATCTCTTCTTCTGTCTGCACCTGTAATGCCATGTTATTTTTAAAGCCTCTTCTGACACGTTTCTGTCTCCGTAGGTTCAGTGATGACTTGGAGTTCATGACAGGACATAGACCCAACATCTTCTGGAAGGTTTGCTGGTTGGTCATCAGCCCCCTGATGCTGTTCGTGGTGTTGGTGGCGTACGTTGCCGTCCAGGCCCAGACACATCCCACCTACCCAGCATGGAATCCTGACTATGTAAGACCAAGAGTGCAAAAATTCGGTAACTTTCCCAAGTTTTCAAGAAATCCTGGTTGAAGGATTCCGGATTACCTGCTTATTCCGTCCTGATTCAGGGAATCTTCCAACAGGGATTTCTGGTAAACATGGGAATTTTGTGAATATCTATCAGGAACATGTACGAGGTATTTTTCAAGCAGAAATTCGCTTCCTGCAACACTAACTCAAAAAAGTTCTGGGACACTGTAAAGTCCATGGAGAATAAGAACACCTCCTCCCAGCTGCCCACTGCACTGAAGATAGGAAACACTGTCACCACTGATAAATCCACCATAATTGAGAATTTCAATAAGCATTTTTCTACGGCTGGCCATGCTTTCCACCTGGCTACTCCTACCCCGGTCAACAGCACTGCACCCCCAACAGCAACTCGCCCAAGCCTTCCCCATTTCTCCTTCTCCCAAATCCATTCAGCTGATGTTCTGAAAGAGCTGAAAAATCTGGACCCCTACAAATCAGCCGTGCTAGACAATCTGGACCCTTTCTTTCTAAAATGATCTGCCGAAATTGTTGCCACCCCTATTACTAGCCTGTTCAACCTCTCTTTCGTGTCGTCTGAGATTCCCAAAGATTGGAAAGCAGCTGCGGTCATCCCCCTCTTTAAAGGGGGGGACACTCTTGACCCAAACTGCTACAGACCTATATCTATCCTACCATGCCTTTCTAAGGTCTTCGAAAGCCAAGTCAACAAACAGATTACCGACCATTTCGAATCTCACCATACCTTCTCTGCTATGCAATCTGGTTTCGGAGCTGGTCATGGGTGCACCTCAGCCACGCTCAAGGTCCTAAACGATATCTTAACCGCCATCGATAAGAAACATTACTGTGCAGCCGTATTCATTGATCTGGCCAAGGCTTTCGACTCTGTCAATCACCACATCCTCATCGGCAGACTCGACAGCCTTGGTTTCTCAAATAATTGTCTCGCCTGGTTCACCAACTACTTCTCTGGTGTGTGTCAAATCGGAGGGTCTGCTGTCCGGACCTCTGGCAGTCTCTATGGGGGTGCCACAGGGTTCAATTCTTTGACCGACTCTCTTCTCTGTATACATCAATGAGGTCGCTCTTGCTGCTGGTGAGTCCCTGATCCACCTCTACGCAGACGACACCATTCTGTATACTTCCGGCCCTTCTTTGGACACTGTAACCCTCCAGGCAAGCTTCAATGCCATACAACTCTCCTTCCGTGGCCTCCAATTGCTCTTAAATACAAGTAAAACTAAATGCATGCTCTTCAACCGAGCGCTACCTGCACCTACCCGCCTGTCCAACATCACTACTCTGGACGGCTCTGACTTAGAATACGTGGACAGCTACAAATACTTAGGTGTCTGGTTAGACTGTAAACTCTCCTTCCAGACCCATATCAAACATCTCCAGTCCAAAGTTAAATCTAGAATTGGCTTCCTATTTCGCAACAAAGCATCCTTCACTCATGCTGCCAAACATACCCTTGTAAAACTGACCATCCTACCAATCCTCGACTTTGGCGATGTCATTTCCAAAATAGCCTCCAATACCCTACTCAACAAATTGGATGCAGTCTATCACAGTGCAATCCGTTTTGTCACCAAAGCCCCATATACTACCCACCATTGCGACCTGTACGCTCTCGTTGGCTGGCCCTCACTTCATACTCGTCGCCAAACCCACTGGCTCCATGTCATCTACAAGACCCTGCTAGGTAAAGTCCCCCCTTATCTCAGCTCGCTGGTCACTATAGCATCTCCCACCTGTAGCACACGCTCCAGCAAGTATATCTCTCGAGTCACCCCCAAAACCAATTCTTTCTTTGGCCGCCTCTCCTTCCAGTTCTCTGCTGCCAATGACTGGAACGAACTACAAAAATCTCTGAAACTGGAAACACTTATCTCCCTCACTAGCTTTAAGCACCAACTGTCAGAGCATCTTACAGATTACTGCACCTGTACATAGCCCACCTATAATTTAGCCCAAACAACTACCTCTTTCCCAACTGTATTTTATTTATTTATTTATTTTGCTCCGTTGCACCCCATTATTTTTATTTCTACTTTGCACATTCTTCCACTGCAAATCAACCATTCCAGTGTTTTACTTGCTATATTGTATTTACTTTTCCACCATGGCCTTTTTTGCCTTTACCTCCCTTCTCACCTAATTTGCTCACATTGTATATAGACTTGTTTATACTGTATTATTGACTGTATGTTTGTTTTACTCCATGTGTAACTCTGTGTCGTTGTATCTGTCGAACTGCTTTGCTTTATCTTGGCCAGGTCGCAATTGTAAATGAGAACTTGTTCTCAACGTGCCTACCTGGTTAAATAAAGGTGAAATAAAAAATAAATAAAAAAATGTGTGGAGCATTTTAAGTATTCTCGTCAGATCAGCTAGGTTGTAGGTGTAATTTAAGAGGCTCAATGATAGTGCGTGATAATTGTTCATAGTAGTAAGCGGGAATAGGGTTTCATTTGAGAGACAGCCACAGTTAGATGACTACATAGTACTCACCTAATAAGCAGTACACTACAGCCTACACTACAGCCTACTACAGCCTACATGTCATTTGTTGCAAAGCAATTACATTTTCTGATTCAAATTCTGTCTGTGCAGGTGAACTTCCCCGACACAGAGGTTCTGCCGTATCCAGACTGGGTGTTTGCCATCTGTGTCCTGCTGTCTTCAGTACCAGTTATCTCCATACCTCTGGTGGCCATCTACAGACTCATCTGCTGCATGTCAGGAAGACACTCTGAAGACCGTCTCCACAACGATCCGAATCCTTATGCCAACGAAGGCTACGTTGTAGAGAGCTAGACCCTAAAGACACTCTATTTCTATCTATCCTCATCTGAGCAACACTGTAAAACAACGCTGCGGTGAAGTAATTGCCTCACATCAACTGATCTTGACATTCCTTACACTCATGAATCAAACGGGTGTTTATTAGTTTTTATTTCGTAAAAATGAAGGACGGACGATCGGTTGCACTCAATTTGAACAGTGATTTTTTTTATGTTTCCAGGAGTAGTTTTTTTTGTCTTTTGGGTGACACAAAGAGGATTGGAAAGCTGAGAATCGGTGCATGTTGGGTGTACCAATTTTGACCAATTAAAAATTGAATTGTTGGTCAAAGTATTTTTATTTTATTGTTTCTCACACAGAACATAAAGATAAGCGCTCATTTAAACAGCATAGAGCTTTCCGTGTAAAGATAGTGTCTGTGCCATTATGTTTTCTACTGGAAATGAAATTACATCTCTGATATCAAATGTACTTCCTTATTTCTTTCATAGGTCCTACCACTCCTAAATCATAAACATTAGATATAATACAGCAATTAGATGGAGATTTAACCTAGGCGTTGAAACCACAGTATGACAACATGAAAAGACATAAACATAAATAACTTGTATTACATATTGGTAGTGTGCAATATTACTTTATTTCAGTCACATAGCACTGACACATAGCCTAGTAGACCGATCTGTTTGCACTTTAGCTAGCTAACTCCTCTGTCCTGTCTTTTGTCATGGCACTTTAGCTAGCTAACTCCTCTGTCCTGTCTTTTGTCATGGCACTTTAGCTAGCTAACTCCTCTGTCCTGTCTTTTGTCATGGCACTTTAAAGAGCTACCTCCTCTGTCCTGTCCGTTGTCATGGCACTTTAGCTAGCTAACTCCTCTGTCCTGTCTTTTGTCATGGCACTTTAAAGAGCTACCTCCTCTGTCCTGTCCGTTGTCATGGCACTTTAGCTAGCTACCTCCTCTGTCCTGTCCGTTGTCATGGCACTTTAGTTAGCTACCTCCTCTGTCCTGTCCATTGTCATGGCACTTTAGTTAGCTACCTCCTCTGTCCTGTCTGTTGTCATGGCACTTTAGTTAGCTACCTCCTCTGTCCTGTCCGTTGTCATGGCACTTTAGTTAGCTACCTCCTCTGTCCTGTCCATTGTCATGGCACTTTAGTTAGCTACCTCCTCTGTCCTGTCTGTTGTCATGGCACTTTAGCTAGCTACCTCCTCTGTCCTGTCCGTTGTCATGGCACTTTAGCTAGCTAACTTCTCTGTCCTGTCCGTTGTCATGGCACTTTAGTTAGCTACCTCCTCTGTCCTGTCTGTTGTCATGGCACTTTAGCTAGCTACCTCCTCTGTCCTGTCCGTTGTCATGGCACTTTAGTTAGCTACCTCCTCTGTCCTGTCTGTTGTCATGGCACTTTAGCTAGCTACCTCCTCTGTCCTGTCCGTTGTCATGGCACTTTAGCTAGCTAACTCCTCTGTCCTGTCTTTTGTCATGGCACTTTAGCTAGCTACCTCCTCTGTCCTGTCCATTGTCATGGCACTTTAGCTAGCTAACTCCTCTGTCCTGTCTTTTGTCATGGCACTTTAAAGAGCTACCTCCTCTGTCCTGTCCGTTGTCATGGCACTTTAGCTAGCTACCTCCTCTGTCCTGTCCATTGTCATGGCACTTTAGTTAGCTACCTCCCCTGTCCTGTCCATTGTCATGGCACTTTAGTTAGCTACCTCCTCTGTCCTGTCTGTTGTCATGGCACTTTAGCTAGCTACCTCCTCTGTCCGTTGTCATGGCACTTTAGCGAGGTACCTCCTCTGTCCTGTCCATTGTCATGGCACTTTAGTTAGCTACCTCCTCTGTCCTGTCTGTTGTCATGGCACTTTAGCTAGCTACCTCCTCTGTCCTGTCCGTTGTCATGGCACTTTAGCTAGCTAACTTCTCTGTCCTGTCCATTGTCATGGCACTCTAGCGAGCTACCTCCTCTGTCCTGTCCGTTGTCATGGCGCTTTAGCTAGCTACCTCCTCTGTCCTGTCCATTGTCAAGGCACTTTAGCTAGCTACCTCCTCTGTCCTGTCCGTTGTCATGGCACTTTAGCTAGCTAACTTCTCTGTCCTGTCCATTGTCATGGCACTCTAGCGAGCTACCTCCTCTGTCCTGTCCGTTGTCATGGCGCTTTAGCTAGCTACCTCCTCTGTCCTGTCCATTGTCAAGGCACTTTAGCTAGCTACCTCCTCTGTCCTGTCCGTTGTCATGGCACTTTAGCTAGCTAACTCCTCTGTCCTGTCTGTTGTCATGGCACTTTAGCTATCTAACTCCTCTGTCTGAAAAAGAGGTGTGGGCTCATAAGATATTCTGCCCAGCAACAACTACACCTGCTAACGGGAGCGCCTGGGGCTGGGACCAGCCTGTGCGCCAACGATAGGCTGAGTGAGTCTAAACCACGCTCAGCCTCTACTCTGATAGGCCAGCTCAGAAGCGGGAACTACTTATATCAGAGTACATTAGAAGAACTTTGTCAGGAACTAGTTAGTTCTCTGTACTGTCCTGTGTGGTGTTACAGTGAACCCGTATATATGAAAATTGCATTTACCATTTATTGCTTGACTAATAATAAAGACATAGAAGATTCTCTGTGATTCCGTGTCACCTTCTGTCCTGATGCCAGATTCTATTGACACCACCCTAACACTAGCTAACTCCTCTGTCCCGTCCGTTGTTATGGCATTTTAGCTAGCTAACTCCTCTGTCTGTTGTCATGGCACTTTAGCTAGCTAACTCCTCTGTCCTGTCCGTTGTCATGGCACTTTAGCTAGCTAACTCCTCTGTCCTGTCTGTTGCCATGGCACTTTAGCTAGCTAACTCCTCTGTCTGTTGTCATAGCACTTTAGCTAGGTAACTCCTCTGTCCTGTCTGTTGTCATGGCAAATGCTAGAAAGAGCGAAATATGACACTCTTTGATGCGATGAATCAACAGGACAAAGTCCAAAGATAGAGATGGGAGGTTTTGTCTTGTTGATTTCACATTCAATCTTTATAGATTTTTTACATGCCATGTTAAAGAGAGACTTTTATGATCCTTATCTCTCTACTGTTTTATATCAATTTAATGATGTTTTGCTCTCTCTCTCTCTCTCTCTCTCTCTCTCTCTCTCTCTCTCTCTCCCCCTTTCTCTCTCTCTCTCTCTCTCTCTCTCACCGGGGGCAAACTACCTGCCCTCCAGGACACCTACACCACCCGATGTTACAGGAAGGCCATAAAGATCATCAAGGACATCAACCACCCGAGCCACTACCTGTTCACCCCGCTATCATCCAGAAGGCGAGGTCAGTACAGGTGCATCAAAGCTGGGACCGAGAGACTGAAGAACAGCTTCTATCTCAAGGCCATCAGACTGTTAAACAGCCACCACTAACATTGAGTGGCTGCTGCCAACACACTGACACTGACTCAACTCCAGCCACTTTAATCATGGGAATTGATGGGAAATGATGTAAATATATCACTAGCCACTTTAAACAATGCTACCTTATATAATGTTACTTACCCTACATTATTCATCTCATATGCATACTTATATACTGTACTCTATATCATCGACTGCATCCTTATGTAATACATGTATCACTAGCCACTTTAACTATGCCACTTTGTTTACATACTCATCTCATATGTATATACTGTACTCAATACCATCTACTGTATCTTGCCTATGCTGCTCTGTTCCATCACTCATTCATATATCCTTATGTACATATTCTTTATCCCCTTACACTGTGTATAAGACAGTAGTTTTGGAATTGTTAGTTAGATTACTTGTTGGTTATTACTGCATTGTCAGAACTAGAAGCACACGCATTTCGCTACACTCGCATTAACATCTGCTAACCATGTGTATGTGACAAATAAAATTTGATTTGATTTGATTTTGATTTCTCTCTCTCTCAAATGATCTTGTGAAAGAGATGTGTTTTAATCAGGTTGTTTGTGCCAAGTCAAGGATCTGCCAAACCTCAGCCCGCATCATCACTGCATCCCTAGTTAGACCATAACCTGGGATGGTCAAATAAAGCAACCACGACCTCTCTACGACTACAAATTACACCTGGTACTATTTCCACTTGCTTTAAAGTACATTGGTATAAAAAAATAAGGTAGAGCCAAAACAGAATATTAAAACAAATACTAAATGTCCATATATAAACAGATGCAACAAGGCTCCTTCCTACCTGTGCTGTTCTTTGCAGAAACCCTGGTACACTGCAGTGTTTATTGGTCTGTGGAGGAGGGGGCTGAGATTCTCGACTAGGCCCGGATGGCCTTGAAGTCCTCAGGTGTTTTGGGTAGCCTGTCTGACTCGTGCTAGTCTGAAACCACCCAGCTCGTCTGAAACCACCCAGCTAGTCTGAAACCACGCTGCTTATGAGAGCTAAAATGAACTATGGTTTTTACTTTCTAATAACAAAGTCAAGTTTAACCATTAACCCCCATTTGTGTGCTAAATGAATAATTAGCACTAACTTTGCTCTCACATCAGTGCTGATATTGCCACTGTGGTCATTTGTCACATGGCTATTTATTGTCTACTAAGCGGGCCTCTCACCTGTAAAGACAATACTACACGGCACCACTTCGATACAGCTATGACCGGAAGTGACCTTTTTGTAGCAGGTTAGGAGAGCATTTTCGCTAAACGCTAACCCTTTACCTAACCTTAACCAAATTCTCTTGACCGGCTATGTTATTTAACCTAACCTGCTGCATAAGTTCTCGTAACCTGCTATGAAACAAAAAAGTAACTTCCTGTCGTAGCTCTATCGAAGTGGTGGTTTAAATGAATCTTCACACTACACACCACCAAGGGTCTGACAAGGAGGCTACTGGAAAACTACAAGGACATGGGAAAACACTGGAGACCTTTTCACACATTGACCATTAACCCAAATGAGCTACTGCGACTTTACACTCTCGTCAGATCTGATATTGGCACTTTTGACTTTGACCCCGTGACCCTTATGCAACTGTGTTGTTTGCTGTCTCTTTCCTTGCCCCGAGCTGGGCTCAACCAGGGACCCTTTGAACACATCGACAACGACAACGACCACGAAACGTCTTTACGTCACTCCACAAAAGCAAAGGGAAACAACTGCTTCTGGGTTTTAGAACGGGTGAGGATGTAACCTTCCCACTGCTAACTAGGTGGCCCATTTCACATCGGCTGAACACCACTCTACTGGAAAACTACAGTGGACATGGGAAAAATACACAGGAGACTCGTAGAGCGCCCTCACACATTAACCATGTGCTTCAGATCAGACACTGGAGTAAAGATACAAACACGCAACCAGTGAATTCAAGTGGACAACAGAATATCTGTGTTCCCTCTACAGACTAAGCGTTGGTTCAAAGTGCTAGAACCTCGGGCTAAAACACACTGGACTAAACTGGAAACCAGAAGGTTGATCTACTACTGAGCTAAAAACTACTGTTGAGATGCCAGAGGAAGGTATGGAGGACAACAAGGGGGGAGAGGAGAGACCCAAGTGGAACAACAAGGCAGAGTACCTGCTGACCTGCATTGGCTTCGCAGTGGGTCTGGGCAACGTGTGGCGCTTCCCCTACCTCTGCCAGATTTACGGAGGGGGTATAGATGCTTTTACACATCTTTTCTTTTCTTTTTCCCATACAACTTTGTTCACTTCCTCTCAATTTAACAGCTTAACTCCATGCATGTTTTTTCTATGGTGTATTTGAAGATGATTTTATTATGGTATCAGAGATAACTCCTAACATCTTCATCTCTTAGATAGAAAAACCTTCAAGCCTCAATCTTGTGATTTCTGTCCATGTTGCATCAATATGTACTGTGCAGACCAACTAGATCATGTTTGAGGATACAGAGGAACTGACAGAGGTTAAACATTATCTACTCGGTTTCTACATCTGAATATGTAATGAACAGAAACTGCACGATTGCGGCTTGGAAGTGTTGTCTATAATATGCCATCCATACAACACCAGGCTTCTATTCTCATAGGCTCTCCTACAACATCAGGCTTCTATTCTCATAGGCTCTCCTACAACACCAGGCGTTTAATCTCATAGGCTCTCCGTCCTATACGATTTGCCCAAATGTGGCTGGGTGATTTCACACTAAATGTCATGTAGCTTGCTCATACTTCAAGTTATCAGTCTGAAACTTTGCACATGCACTGTTGCCCTCTTGTGGACACCATCGGAATTACAACCAGAGTGATGGCTAGAACTGGGACCCTGATGTGTGGGACTTTTGTTGCATTTCAAAGATGGTGGTAGAAAGAAAATACAAAAAATATATATATTTTTATTTTTATTTTCTTCTACCATATCTATTGTGTTATATTCTCCTACCTTTCCACAAACTTAAAAGTGTTTCCTTTCAAATGGTACCAAGAATATGCATATCCTTGAGGTCAGGCAGTTAAATTTGGGTATGTCATTTTAGGCGAAATTAGAAAAAAAAAGGGGGCTATCCCTAAGAAAAGCCGTTAATAAATTCTTAAGGCTAGGATGCACTATTTTCACGTCTGGATGAAATGTGTGCCCAAAGTAAACTGGCTGCTACTCAGGCCAAGATGCTAGGATATGCATATAATTGGTAGAGTTGGATAGAAAACACTTGAAAGTTTCTAAAACTGTTTAAAAAAATTGGCAGGCAAAACCCCGAGGACAAACCATCAAGGAAAAAACAAAATGTTTGAGGTCACTCTCTTTTTAATAGCTTTTCTTTGGGGATCGAGATTTCTAAGGCACTTGCTTGCAGTTCCTATCACTTCCACTGGATGTCAACAGTCTTTAGAAATTGGTTGATGTTTTTCCTTTGAGAAATGAAGAAGTAGGGCAGTTCAGAACGAGGGTCGAGTGTAGTGTACTGTTGTGGTTGGGGTGTGTGACCCGAAAGCTCGCTCCACTTTGTTTTTATCCGCTATTGAACACAGTTTATTCCGTCCTCTGAAACCCGCCTGGCCACCTACTTCTTATCACACTGCCTGCTGGACCCGGATGTCAGCCACACCAACGTGTCAGAGGAAACACCGTTCGACTGATGATCGGGGTCAGCTTGCAGGCGCCCGGCCTGGTCACAAGGAGTCACTAGACCACGATGAGCCAAGGAAAGTCCCACTGGCCAAACCCTGCCCTACCCCGTACAGCGCTAGGCCAATTGTGCGCCGTCCTATGGGGCTCCCGGTCACGGCCGGTTGTGACACAGGCTGGGATCGAACCCCAGGCTGTGGTGGCGCCTCAGCACTGTGGTGCAGTGCTTTTGACTGATGCTCCACCCAGGACCCTAGACATTTTGATTTATATAACCTATCAGAAAGTGCAAATAGCAAAGTTTCAAAAATACCAACATTTGACAAACAATTCTCAAAATTGAGCAGATTGGGATCTTTTTTTCAAAATATCACATATGGAGAATAACTCCAATTCCATGCATCCCACAAGTGAGAACTCACAGCAGCATATTGTCTATAAGCACAGAACATAATGAAACAAAACAACTATTCTTTTCTTTTGAAATACATTTTCTTGGTTTCATGTTTCTTTAAGAACCGACTACACAAAATAATAATGTGTTATGTTGTCGTTTTTAACTATTAAAAATGATATTTTGCTCTTTGAAAGAATAAAAAAAGTGAAAATCAAATCAAACTTTATTTGTCAAATTTGCCTACTTCAACAGGTGTAGTAGACCTTACAGTGAAATGCTGAATACAACAGGTGTAGTAGACCTCACAGTGAAATGCTGAATACAACAGGTGTAGTAGACCTTACAGTGAAATGCTGAATACAACAGGTGTAGTAGACCTCACAGTGAAATGCTGAATACAACAGGTGTAGTAGACCTCACAGTGAAATGCTGAATACAACAGGTGTAGTAGACCTTTACAGTGAAATGCTGAATACAACAGGTGTAGTAGACCTCACAGTGAAATGCTGAATACAACAGGTGTAGTAGACCTTACAGTGAAATGCTGAATACAACAGGTGTAGTAGACCTTACAGTGAAATGCTGAATACAACAGGTGTAGTAGACCTCACAGTGAAATGCTGAATACAACAGGTGTAGTAGACCACAGTGAAATGCTGAATACAACAGGTGTAGGTAGACCTCACAGTGAAATGCTGAATACAACAGGTGTAGTAGACCTTACAGTGAAATGCTGAATACAACAGGTGTAGTAGACCTTACAGTGAAATGCTGAATACAACAGGTGTAGTAGACCTCACAGTGAAATGCTGAATACAACAGGTGTAGTAGACCTCACAGTGAAATGCTGAATACAACAGGTGTAGTAGACCTCACAGTGAAATGCTGAATACAACAGGTGTAGTAGACCTTACAGTGAAATGCTGAATACAACAGGTGTAGTAGACCTCACAGTGAAATGCTGAATACAACAGGTGTAGTAGACCTCACAGTGAAATGCTGAATACAACAGGTGTAGTAGACCTCACAGTGAAATGCTGAATACAACAGGTGTAGTAGACCTCACAGTGAAATGCTGAATACAACAGGTGTAGTAGACCTCACAGTGAAATGCTGAATACAACAGGTGTAGTAGACCTCACAGTGAAATGCTGAATACAACAGGTGTAGTAGACCTCACAGTGAAATGCTGAATACAACAGGTGTAGTAGACCTCACAGTGAAATGCTGAATACAACAGGTGTAGGTAGACCTCACAGTGAAATGCTGAATACAACAGGTGTAGTAGACCTCACAGTGAAATGCTGAATACAACAGGTGTAGGTAGACCTTACCATGAAATGCTTACTTACAAGCCTTTAACCAACAATGCAGGTCAAGAAAGAGTTGAGAAAATGTTTACCAAATAAACTACAGTAAAAAAATATATAAAAAGTAGCACAATAAAATAACAATAACGAGGCTATATACAGGAGGTACCGGTACCGAGTCAATGTGCAGGGGTACAGATTAGTAATGAGTCTACATACAGGAGGTACCGGTACCGAGTCAATGTGCAGGGGGCACTGGTTAGTAATGAGTCTATATACAGGAGGTACCGGTACCGAGTCAATGTGCAGGGGGCACTGGTTAGTAATGAGTCTATATACAGGAAGTACCGGTACCGAGTCAATGTGCAGGGGTACAGATTAGTTGAACTAATTTGTACATGTAGGTAGGGGTAAAGTGACTATGCATAGATCAATATACTTTTTTAGGAAACAGACTGAGGAGGATCTGACTCTAAAATGACCAATGCGATTAGCATGAGGTTGTAAATAACAAGAACATTTCCCAGGACATATCTGATATTGGCAGAAAGCTTAAATTCTTGTTAATCTAACCGCACTGTTCAATTAACAGTAGCTATTACAGTGAAATAATACCATGCTATTGTTTGAGGAGAGTGCACAATTTTGACATGAAAAGTTATTAATAAACAAATTAGGCACATTTGGGCAGTCTTGATACAACATTTTGAAAAGAAATGCAATGATTCTTTGGATCTGTCTAAAACTTTGCACATACACTGATGCCATCAAGTGGCCAAAAACCTGAATTGCACCTGGGCTGGAATAATACATTATGGCCTTTCGCTCGCATTTCAAAGATGACGGTACAAAAAAAAAATACAAAAGAACGGTTGCTTTTTTCTTTGTATTGTCTTTTACCAGATCTAATGTGTTAGATAACATTCCTTTCACATTTCCATAAAATTCAAAGTGTTTCTTTCAAATGGTACAAATAATATGCATGCCCTTGCTTCAGGGCCTAAGTTACAGGCAGTTAAATTTGTGAAAATTGAAAAAAGGGGCTAATCCTTATTAACTTATTCGAACCCGACCCAAATCCATTACAATGTAAAACTATTTGGAGACCAGTATATCACAAAAGAAAGAAATGTGTACATATAATGAGAATTTGTAGGGTGTTCATGAGTAAAATAAGTAACTAGCCTATAAGGTTCCAGGGTTTAAATTTAGGGTTAATGGATAATTAGATTGTTGACAGTTAGTTGAAACACCTATTGAACATCTCCTTCCCCAGGTGCGTTTCTGATCCCCTACCTGATCGCCCTGGTGTTTCAGGGTCTGCCTCTGCTCTACTTGGAGCTGGCTATAGGACAGAGGCTCCGCATGGGCAGCATCGGAGTCTGGAACTCCATATCACCCTATCTGGGAGGAGTAGGTAGGTGATGAGACCCTGATGAAGACAGCTTAGCTGTTAAAACGTTGGTTTAATCAATTATTTCATTGGAGTCATTAAATTAAAAGTGCAGGTTTTTTCTTCTTCTCGGGAGTAGGTGGGTGGCCAAAACTAACACCCAGACAGGAAACTCCTCTACTAGCTGCTGTTTGGTGTTTCTGATTTCCTATCCCATGTCCATCAGGTGTAGCCTCAATGGTGGTGTCCTTCTGTGTGAGTCTGTTCTACAACACTATCGTGGCCTGGGTCCTCTGGTACCTCTTCAACTCCTTCCAGGAACCCCTGCCCTGGAGCCAATGTCCCCTCAACCACAACAACACAGGTATGAAGCGCTTTGAGTACAACAGTTGATAGAAAATTACTATATACTGTAAATCCAATTAATTATTATTATTGTTAGTTCATTCTAGCTATTTGTTAATTTGTCAGGAACCGTTTGTAGGTTGGACCATAGTTGAAGAATGAATAGCAACATTATGTAATTTGACCAAGGTCAATGATCATTTGAACCAGGGTACGTGGAGGAGTGTGTAGAAAGCACGCCGGTCAACTACTTCTGGTACCGTCAGACCCTGAACATCACTCCTAACATGGAGACCAGTGGCTCTCTACAGTGGTGGATGGTGGTCAGCTTAGCTACCGCCTGGTCTATCGTTTACATCTGTTTTATCAGGGGGATCGAGACCATCGGCAAGGTGAGATGCAGACAGTGTGTTGCATTTTTAAAGCTCGGAACAATTACAGCCAAGATGATTTAATGCAATTTTAGAACAAAGTTTGCTCAATCTGAAACCTCTAGTTTTAGAATGTCTCATATCGGCTGCTGGAGTTACCAAGATTTAAGTCTTAAGCTATAGACTTGAGACGAGATTGAACTGTTTAGCCAGAGAACAGTGTGCTGACGACCTGTGTTTAGCCAAGCAGACAGCTTGCTAGCTATTTTACTACAGTTAGGTAGCCCTAGCTTGCTGATATTTCTCTGACAAATTAAACAAAAGTGTTCCCCATTTCTGATGCATGTATTTCATGATACTAGTTTGCTTCAACCAAGTGGCAACTTTGTTTCAAAGGTACATCACATTATTGTAAAGAGGCACCCAAACCATGGAAAAGGTCTCAACCCTAAGTCACGTCTTTTAGCCCTGTCAGCTGTTCTACAACACAATATTCTAAAAGTAGCCAACATCTGTCAACTTTAGAATGTTGATCTTTGTTTTAGTTTGTTGTGGCAGTGTGTAAGCGGCTTAAAAAAATATATATATACCTTTTCATCACCTGTCTTATCACAGGCTGTGTATGTCACAGCAACGTTCCCCTACCTGGTTCTAACCATCTTTCTGGTGAGAGCCCTGACCCTTCCTGGAGCATCTGAAGGTCTGATCTACCTGTTCACAACTGACGTAAGACCTCTGTCTGTCTGTCTGTCTGTCTGTCTGTCTGTCTGTCTGTCTGTCTGTCTGATCACTTGGTCAATCTCAAACGCTAGTTGCTCCACCGCATCCTTTTTCATTTGCATAGGAGGTCTTAGTCACGCGATTGGAGTTTAGTGTATTTTTTAAGTTTGATCATGTACACAAAAAAAAACGTGTCCATTAGCTTGCTAAGCCTGAGCCTGCCACTTCATATGAAACAAAAGAGAAGCTTACCAGCTAGTGGAACACTAAATGACGATGTACCACAGATTGATGAGATTATTTTAAAATCCATTTTAGAATAAGAATATGGTAACAAAATGTGGAAAAGTTAAGGAGTCTGAATGCACTGTATATTATCCAAGTATTTCGCTACACCTGCACTAACATCTGCTAAACATGTGACCAATAAAATCTGATTTGATGTCCTTGTTCAGCCACAACTCTGAAAAACATAGGATATTACAGTTCTTCAGGTCCTGTTGATAGAATAGTCTCCATCCAGTTTATTCTCCAGTGATTAGTACGTTCACCAATAGAACGGATGGTAGAGGCGGTTTATTTCATTTGCCTGTCTTGCACCGTCTCTTCCTCTTCGAGTCCCGAGGTTTAAGGTCCGGAATGAGCAGGACATCCACAGCTGCCGACTCGTTGAAGTAGAACTCTTCGTCCAAATCAAGTTTTTGTATTCCTCTTCTGATGTCCAAAAGCTATTTCTGGTCAGGAAATGCTGGTGGAAATATTATGTACAAAAACAAGTTAAGATCAGTGTAAAAAAAAGGGTGATAAAGGGGCTTCCGTTTGTGTGTGAGAGAGACCGAGAAAAAAATAGATTGAGAGAAAAGGAGACCTGTGTGTGAGAGAGACGGAGAGAAAAAGAGACAGAGAGAAAAAGAGACCTGTGTGTGAGAGAGACCGAGAGACAAAGAGACCTGTGTGTGAGAGAGACCGAGAGACAAAGAGACCTGTGTGAGAGAGACCGAGAGAAAAAGAGACAGAGAGAAAAGGAGACCTGTGTGTGAGAGAGACCGAGAGACAAAGAGACCTGTGTGTGAGAGAGACCGAGAGAAAAAGAGACAGAGAGAAAAAGAGACCTGTGTGTGAGAGAGACCGAGAGACAAAGAGACCTGTGTGTGAGAGAGACCGAGAGAAAAAGAGACCGAGAGACAAAGAGACCTGTGTGTGAGAGAGACCGAGAGAAAAAGAGACCGAGAGAAAAGGAGACCTGTGTGTGAGAGAGACCGAGAGAAAAAGAGACCGAGAGAGAGACAGAGGGAGAGTAAAGTGACAACCTACAATATGTGTTTCTGTCTGTGTGTCTCATCAGTGGGAGATCCTGAAGAACCCCCAGGTATGGCTGGATGCTGCCACTCAGATCTTCTTCTCTCTGTCAGTGGCCTTTGGTGGACTCATCTCATTCTCCAGTTACAACAGCCAGAAGTGAGTTCAGTGGTCAATCCTTATTAGTAACATCAACCTTTATGGGTCCAGCATGTCAGTCGTCCCCCAAGGCTTTTAATTTGCCACATCGTTCACCTCCCTTGACAAGCCTCCCTCGCTGTTTCACCGTTGACCAATAATTTGCATTCACTTCACTCTGTTTTTTGTTGTTGTCTGTGTGTTTGGTCAGGAATAACTGTGAAAGGGATGCTGTTTTAGTGGGGGTTATAAACAGTGCTACATCTATCTATGCCTCCATCCCCATCTTTGCCATCCTGGGATTCAAGGCCCACACCAACTATGTCACCTGTCTGAATGGGTAGGTGTGATAAAATGGACATTTATTTGGCACATTTGCTAAACCATGAAATAGTTTGCAGTCAAGTTGTTAAAACCTTTTATATTCTACCTTATGTGTTTGATATCCTGAAAAACTCAACCAAAGCAAATGACCGATATAAGCCTTTCTTGTAACTTACAGTAACATCTTAGCACTGACCAATGAGTTTGATATTGGCGACATGAACATAACGGTTGAAAACTACGAGCAGTGGTTTGACTCTTTAAATGGGACACATCCATCTAGAGTATCCGATCTCAACCTGAAGACATGCGACCTGCAAACCTTCTTGGATCAGGTACTGTACTCAGGAGTTTAACTACCTCAGGGCAACAACAAAAAAAAAACGACCTCAGGACAAATGTGGGTTGAGTCAAGTTTTCTTGTTATTCAACCTACCATCGCTGCATAAAAGAAGCTAATTGGTCGTCTTGTTTCCATCTCTCTCCATCCTCCCTACAGAGTGCGTCTGGTACTGGGTTAGCTTTCATCGTGTTCACAGAAGCGGTGATATCGATGCCTGGCTCTCAGGTATGGCCTGACCCTTTTTATTTTGTATTTTATTAGTTCTTTAAAAAGAAACTATAGTTAACATACAGTGTTAAACCCAGTTAAATACATCTGGATCTGATTAGAT
>NW_026286791.1:0-70491 GCF_023373465.1 Oncorhynchus keta | reverse complement strand
CCATTTACTGACTCTTTCCTTCCTTCCTTCCATTTACTGACTCTCTCCTTCCTTCCATTTACTGACTCTTTCCTTCCTTCCATTTACTGACTCTCTCTCCTTCCTTCCGTTTTACTGACTCTCTCTCCTTCCTTCCATTTACTGACTCTCCTTCCATTTCCTTCCTTCCATTTACTGACTCTCCTTCCTTCCATTTATGACTCTCTCCTTCCTTCCGTTTACTGACTCTCTCCTTCCTTCCATTTACTGACTCTCTCCTTCCTTCCATTTACTGACTCTCTCCTTCCTTCCATTTACTGACTCTCTCCTTCCTTCCATTTTACTGACTCTCTCCTTCCTTCCATTTACTGACTCTCTCCTTCCTTCCATTTACTGACTCTCTCTCCTTCCTTCCATTTACTGACTCTCTCCTTCCTTCCATTTACTGACTCTCTCCTTCCTTCCATTTACTGACTCTCTCTCTTCCTTCCATTTACTGATCTCTCTCCTTCCTTCCATTTACTGACTCTCTCCTTCCTTCCATTTACTGACTCTCTCTCTTCCTTCCATTTACTGATCTCTCCTTCCATTTACTGACTCTCCCTTCCTTCCATTTACTGACTCTCTCCTTCCTTCCATTTACTGACTCTCCCTTCCTTCCATTTACTGACTCTTCCTTCCTTCCATTTACTGACTCTCTCTCTTCCTTCCATTTACTGACTCTCTCTCCTTCCTTCCATTTACTGACTCTCTCTCCTTCCATTTACTGACTCTCTCCTTCCATTTACTGACTCTCTCCTTCCTTCCATTTACTGACTCTCTCCTTCCTTCCATTTACTGACTCTCTCCTTCCTTCCATTTACTGACTCTCTTCCTTCCATTTACTGACTCTCCTTCCTTCCATTTACTGACTCTCTCTCCTTCCTTCCATTTACTGACTCTCTCCTTCCTTCCATTTACTGACTCTCTCCTTCCTTCCATTTACTGACTCTCTCTCTCTTCCTTCCATTTACTGACTCTCTCCTTCCTTCCATTTACTGACTCTCTCCTTCCTTCCATTTACTGACTCTCTCCTTCCTTCCATTTTACTGACTCTCTCCTTCCTTCCATTTACTGACTCTCTCCTTCCTTCCATTTACTGACTCTCTCTCCTTCCTTCCATTTACTGACTCTCTCTCCTTCCTTCCATTTACTGACTCTCTCTCCTTCCTTCCATTTTACTGTCTCTCTTCCTTCCTTCCATTTACTGTCTCTCTCCTTCCTTCCATTTACTGACTCTTTCCTTCCTTCCATTTACTGACTCTCTCTCTCCTTCCTTCCATTTACTGACTCTTTCTTCCTTCCTTCCATTTACTGACTCTCTCCTTCCTTCCATTTACTGACTCTCTCCTTCCTTCCATTTACTGACTCTCTCTCCTTCCTTCCATTTACTGTCTCTCTCCTTCCTTCCATTTACTGACTCTCTCTCCTTCCTTCCATTTACTGACTCTCTCTCTTCCTTCCATTTACTGACTCTCTCTCCTTCCTTCCATTTACTGACTCTCTCCTTCCTTCCATTTACTGACTCTCTCCTTCCTTCCATTTACTGACTCTCTCCCTTCCTTCCATTTACTGACTCTCTCTTCCTTCCATTTACTGTCTCTCTCCTTCCTTCCATTTACTGACTCTCTCTCCTTCCTTCCATTTACTGACTCTCTCCTTCCTTCCATTTACTGACTCTCTCCTTCCTTCCATTTACTGACTCTCTCCTTCCTTCCATTTACTGACTCTCCTTTCCTTCCATTTACTGACTCTCTCCTTCCTTCCATTTACTGACTCTCTCTCCTTCCTTCCATTTACTGACTCTCTCTCCTTCCTTCCATTTACTGACTCTCCTTCCTTCCATTTACTGACTCTCTCCTTCCTTCCATTTACTGACTCTCTCCTTCCTTCCATTTACTGACTCTCTCCTTCCTTCCATTTACTGACTCTCTCCTTCCTTCCATTTACTGACTCTCTCCTTCCTTCCATTTACTGACTCTCTCCTTCCTTCCATTTACTGACTCTCTCCTTCCTTCCATTTACTGACTCTCTCTCCTTCCTTCCATTTACTGACTCTCTCTCCTTCCTTCCATTTACTGACTCTCTCCTTCCTTCCATTTACTGACTCTTTCCTTCCTTCCATTTACTGACTCTCTTTCCTTCCTTCCATTTACTGAGCTCTCTTCCTTCCTTCCATTTACTGACTCTCTCTCCTTCCTTCCATTTACTGACTCTCTCTCCTTCCTTCCATTTACTGACTCTCTCTCCTTCCTTCCATTTACTGACTCTCTCCCTTCCTTCCATTTACTGACTCTCTCCTTCCTTCCATTTACTGACTCTCTCCTTCCTTCCATTTACTGACTCTCTTTCCTTCCTTCCATTTACTGACTCTCTCCTTCCTTCCATTTACTGACTCTCTCCTTCCTTCCATTTACTGACTCTCTCCTTCCTTCCATTTACTGACTCTCTCTCCTTCCTTCCATTTACTGACTCTCTCCCTTCCTTCCATTTACTGACTCTCTCCTTCCTTCCATTTACTGACTCTCTTTCCTTCCTTCCATTTACTGACTCTCTTTCTTCCTTCCATTTACTGACTCTCTCTCTTCCTTCCATTTACTGACTTCTCTCTTCCTTCCATTTACTGACTCTCTTTCCTTCCTTCCATTTACTGACTCTCTCTCCTTCCTTCCATTTACTGACTCTCTCTCCTTCCTTCCATTTACTGACTCTCTCTCCTTCCTTCCATTTACTGTCTCTCTCTCCTTCCTTCCATTTACTGTCTCTCTCCTTCCTTCCATTTACTGACTCTCTCTCCTTCCTTCCATTTACTGACTCTCTCTCCTTCCTTCCATTTACTGACTCTTTCCTTCCTTCCATTTACTGACTCTCTCTCCTTCCTTCCATTTACTGACTCTCTCCTTCCTTCCATTTACTGACTCTTTCCTTCCTTCCATTTACTGACTCTCTTTCCTTCCTTCCATTTACTGACTCTTCCTTCCTTCCATTTACTGACTCTCTCTCCTTCCTTCCATTTACTGACTCTCTCTCCTTCCTTCCATTTACTGACTCTCTCTTCCTTCCATTTACTGACTCTCTCCTTCCTTCCATTTACTGACTCTCTCCTTCCTTCCATTTACTGACTCTCTCCTTCCTTCCATTTACTGACTCTCTCCTTCCTTCCATTTACTGACTCTCTCCTTCCTTCCATTTACTGACTCTCTCCTTCCTTCCATTTACTGACTCTTCTCTCCTTCCTTCCATTTACTGACTCTCTCTCCTTCCTTCCATTTACTGACTCTCTCTCTTCCTTCCATTTACTGTCTCTCTCCTTCCTTCCATTTACTGACTCTCTTTTCCATTTACTGACTTCCCTTCCTTCCATTTACTGACTCTTTCCTTCCTTCCATTTACTGACTCTCTCTCCTTCCTTCCATTTACTGACTCTCTCTCTTCCTTCCATTTACTGACTCTCTCCTTCCTTCCATTTACTGACTCTCTCTCCTTCCTTCCATTTACTGTCTCTCTCTCCTTCCTTCCATTTACTGTCTCTCTCTCTTCCTTCCATTTACTGACTCTCTCCTTCCTTCCATTTACTGACTCTCTCTCCTTCCTTCCATTTACTGACTCTCTCCTTCCTTCCATTTACTGACTCTCTCCTTCCTTCCATTTACTGACTCTCTCTCCTTCCTTCCATTTACTGACTCTCTCCTCCTTCCTTCCATTTACTGACTCTCTTCCTTCCTTCCATTTACTGACTCTCTCCCTTCCTTCCATTTACTGACTCTCTCCTTCCTTCCATTTACTGACTCTCTCCTTCCTTCCATTTACTGACTCTTCTCCTTCCTTCCATTTACTGACTCTCTCCTTCCTTCCATTTACTGACTCTCTCTCTTTCCTTCCATTTACTGACTCTCTCCTTCCTTCCATTTACTGACTCTCTCTCCTTCCTTCCATTTACTGACTCTCTCTCCTTCCTTCCATTTACTGACTCTCTCTCTTCCTTCCATTTACTGACTCTCTCTCCTTCCTTCCATTTACTGACTCTCTCCTTCCTTCCATTTACTGACTCTCTCCTTCCTTCCATTTACTGACTCTCTCCTTCCTTCCATTTACTGACTCTCTCCTTCCTTCCATTTACTGACTCTCTCCTTCCTTCCATTTACTGACTCTCTCTCCTTCCTTCCATTTACTGACTCCTCTCCTTCCTTCCATTTACTGACTCTCTCTCCTTCCTTCCATTTACTGACTCTCTCTCCTTCCTTCCATTTACTGACTCTCTTTCCTTCCTTCCATTTACTGACTCTCTTTCCTTCCTTCCATTTACTGACTCTCTCCTTCCTTCCATTTACTGACTCTCTCTCCTTCCTTCCATTTACTGACTCTTTCCCTTCCTTCCATTTACTGACTCTTCCCTTCCTTCCATTTACTGACTCTCTCCTTCCTTCCATTTACTGACTCTCTTTCCTTCCTTCCATTTACTGACTCTCTTTCCTTCCTTCCATTTACTGACTCTCTTTCCTTCCTTCCATTTACTGACTCTCTCTCCTTCCTTCCATTTACTGACTCTCTCCTTCCTTCCATTTACTGACTCTCTCTCCTTCCTTCCATTTACTGACTCTCTCTCCTTCCTTCCATTTACTGACTCTCTCCTTCCTTCCATTTACTGACTCTCTTTCCTTCCTTCCATTTACTGACTCTCTTTCCTTCCTTCCATTTACTGACTCTCTCTCCTTCCTTCCATTTACTGACTCTCTCTCCTTCCTTCCATTTACTGACTCTCTTTCCTTCCTTCCATTTACTGACTCTCTCTCCTTCCTTCCATTTACTGACTCTCCTTCCTTCCATTTACTGACTCTCTTCCTTCCTTCCATTTACTGACTCTCTTCCTTCCTTCCATTTACTGACTTCTTTCCTTCCTTCCATTTACTGGACTCTCTCTTCCTTCCATTTACTGACTCTTCCTTCCTTCCATTTACTGACTCTCTCTCTTCCTTCCATTTACTGACTCTTTCCTTCCTTCCATTTACTGACTCTCTCCTTCCTTCCATTTACTGACTCTCTCTCCTTCCTTCCATTTACTGACTCTTTCCTTCCTTCCATTTACTGACTCTTTCCTTCCTTCCATTTACTGACTCTCTCCTTCCTTCCATTTACTGACTCTCTCTCCTTCCTTCCATTTACTGACTCTTTCTTCCTTCCATTTACTGACTCTCTCTCTTCCTTCCATTTACTGACTCTTTCCTTCCTTCCATTTACTGACTCTCTCCTTCCTTCCATTTACTGACTCTTTCCTTCCTTCCATTTACTGACTCTCTCCTTCCTTCCATTTACTGACTCTCTCCTTCCTTCCATTTACTGACTCTCTCCTTCCTTCCATTTACTGACTCTCTCCTTCCTTCCATTTACTGACTCTCTCCTCCTCCTTCCATTTACTGACTCTCTCTCCTTCCTTCCATTTACTGACTCTCTCTCCTTCCTTCCATTTACTGACTCTCTCCTTCCTTCCATTTACTGTCTCTTCTCCTTCCTTCCATTTACTGACTCTCTCCTTCCTTCCATTTACTGACTCTCTCTCCTTCCTTCCATTTACTGACTCTCTCTCCTTCCTTCCATTTACTGACTCTCTCTCCTTCCTTCCATTTACTGACTCTCTCCTTCCTTCCATTTACTGACTCTCTTCCTTCCTTCCATTTACTGACTCTCTCTCCTTCCTTCCATTTACTGACTCTCTCTCTTCCTTCCATTTACTGACTCTCTCCTTCCTTCCATTTACTGACTCTCTCTCCTTCCTTCCATTTACTGACTCTCTCTCCTTCCTTCCATTTACTGACTCTCTCTCCTTCCTTCCATTTACTGACTCTCTCCTTCCTTCCATTTACTGACTCTCTCCTTCCTTCCATTTACTGACTCTCTCTCCTTCCTTCCATTTACTGACTCTCTCTCCTTCCTTCCATTTACTGACTCTCTCTCCTTCCTTCCATTTACTGACTCTCTCTCCTTCCTTCCATTTACTGACTCTCTCTCCTTCCTTCCATTTACTGACTCTCTCTCCTTCCTTCCATTTACTGACTCTCTCCTTCCTTCCATTTACTGACTCTCTTTCCTTCCTTCCATTTACTGACTCTCTCCTCCTTCCTTCCATTTACTGACTCTCTCTCCTTCCTTCCTTCCATTTACTGACTCTCTCTCCTTCCTTCCATTTACTGACTCTCTCTCCTTCCTTCCTTCATTTACTGACTCCTTCCTTCCTTCCATTTACTGACTCTCTCCTTCCTTCCATTTACTGACTCTCTCCTTCCTTCCATTTACTGACTCTCTCTCCTTCCTTCCATTTACTGACTCTCTCTTCCTTCCTTCCATTTACTGACTCTCTCCTTCCTTCCTTCCATTTACTGACTCTCTCTCCTTCCTTCCTTCCATTTACTGACTCTCTCTCCTTCCTTCCATTTACTGACTCTTTCCTTCCTTCCATTTACTGACTCTCTCCTCCTTCCTTCCATTTACTGACTCTCTCTCCTTCTTCCTTCCATTTACTGACTCTCTCCTTCCTTCCATTTACTGACTCTCTCTCTCCTTCCTTCCATTTACTGACTCTCTCTCCTTCCTTCCATTTACTGACTCTCTCTCCTTCCTTCCATTTACTGACTCTCTCTCCTTCCTTCCTTCCTTCCATTTACTGACTCTCTCTCCTTCCTTCCATTTACTGACTCTCTCTCCTTCCTTCCTTCCATTTACTGACTCTCTCTCCTTCCTTCCATTTACTGACTCTCTCTCCTTCCTTCCTTCCATTTACTGACTCTCTCTCCTTCCTTCCTTCCATTTACTGACTCTCTCTCCTTCCTTCCTTCCATTTACTGACTCTCTCTCCTTCCTTCCATTTACTGACTCTCTCCTTCCTTCCTTCCATTTACTGACTCTCTCTCCTTCCTTCCATTTACTGACTCTCTCTCCTTCCTTCCATTTACTGACTCAGTGAGAGAACTGTAAGAGAGGGAGAGAAGAGTGACCAGTGGTGTGGGCAGAGATGGGAGAACCAGAGTCCCTTAAGTTTGTCTCTCTGGGGGAGGAGGTGGACTACTGGAAGGAACAGACGGCCAAGCACCAACAGAGGTACACACACACACACACACACACACACACACACACACACAGAGAGAGAAAGGAGCAGTCTGCCAGGCTCCAGCAGAGTTACCCACAGGTTTCTGCTTAAACCATAGTGTCCTCTGTTACTCCACGACCACCGTCTTGACCCCTAACCTCTCCCAGGGCTGAGGAGGTGCAGGAGGAGCTACAGGAGTTCCAGCAGATGAGTCGTGACTACGAGGTGGAACTGGAGACTGAACTCAAGCAGTGTGAAACACACAACCGAGAACTCGTCACACAGAACAACAGGCTACACACGGAACTGGAGAACTACAAGGTATGAACTGATGACTTGACTCTAGTTTAGAGCAGCGTTTTTCCAACCTCTACTCAGGGACCCCCAGCCCTTCCAACTATTACACAACTAGCACTCCTGATTCAACTTATCAAGCCTTTCATTATAATAACATTATTATTATTATTTATTACATTTGTAAAGCTCTTCTCATTATACAGAATAATTTGCGGGTGCATAAAATCAACTAAACAAGTTGGGCTGACAGCCCGATCCCCTGAGGGACGGAGCTTGGTCCCGGGGCCGTGCAAATAGTCCTGGTAGCCATTTGATTACCTGTTCAGGAGTCTTATGGCTTGGGGGTAAAAACTGTTGAAGCCTTTTTGTACTAGACTTGGCACTCCGGTACCGCTTGCCATGCGGTAGTAGAGAGAACAGTCTATGACTGGGGTGGCTGGGGTCTTTGACAATTTTTAGGGCCTTCCTCTGACACCGCCTGGTGTAGAGGTCCTGGATGGCAGGCAGCGTAGCCCCAGTGATGTACTGGGCCATACGCACTACCCTCTGTAGTGCCTTGCGGTCAGAGGCCGAGCAATTGCTGTACCAGGCAGTGATGCAACCAGTCAGGATGCTCTCGATGTTGCAGCTGTAGAACCTTTTGAGGATCTCAGGATCCATGCCAAATCTTTTTAGTGTCCTGAGAGGGAATGGGCTTTGTCGTGCCCTCTTCACGACTGTCTTGGTGTGTTTGCACCATTCTAGTTTGTTGTTGTGGACACCAAGGAACTTGAAGCTCTCAACCTGCTCCACTACAGCCCCGTCGATGAGAATGGAGACGTGCTCGGTCCTCCTTTTCCTATATTCCACAATAATCTCCTTAGTCTTGGTTACGTTGAGGGATAGGCTGTTATTCTGGCACCGCCCCGGTCAGGTCTCTGACCTCCTCTCTATAGGCTGTCTCATCGTTGTCGGTGATTGTTGTGTCATCTGCAAACCTAATGATGGTGTTGGAGTCATGCCTGGCCATGCAGTCGTGGGTGAACAGGGAGGACAGGAGGGGACTGAGCACACACCCCTGGGGAGCTCCAGTGTTGAGGATCAGCGTGGCAGATGTGTTGCTACCTACCCTCACTACCTGGGGCGGCCCGTCCAGGAAGTCCAGGATCCAGTTGCAGAGGGAGGTGTTTAGTCCCAGTATCCTTAGCTTTGTGATGAGTCAGCAAGAGGGTTTTGAATTCAATCTGGAATGAGACTGGGAGCCAGTACAAAGATGCCAGGATGGAGGTGATGTGGAGGTGTTGAGATGGGGAGCCAGGATGGAGGTGGTGTTGAGATGGGGAGCCAGGATGGAGATGGTGTTGAGATGGGGAGCCAGGATGGAGGTGATGGGGAGCCAGGATGGTGGTGTTGAGATGGGGAGCCAGGAGATTGCCAGGATGGGGAACACTGGATGGTAGTCCTGGAGACTTGCCAGATCCCAGTGAACACTGGATTGGAGTAGTCCTGGTCCTGCCAGGGATCCAGGTGAACACTGTGTTGAGTCCTGGAGACTCCTGCCAGGGATCCCAGTGAACACTGTGTTGTAGTAGTCCTGGGAGACTCCTGCCAGGATCCCAGTGAACACTGTGTTGTAGTAGTCCTGGAGACTCCTGCCAGGGATCCAGGTGAACACTGTGTTGTAGTAGTCCTGAGACTGGCAGGGATCCCGGTGAACACTGTGTTGTAGAGTCCTGGAGATCCCGGTGAACACTGCCAGGATCCCGGTGAACACTGTGTTGTAGTCCTGGAGACTCCTGCCAGGGATCCAGGTGAACACTGTGTTGTAGTAGTCCTGGAGACTCCTGCCAGGGATCCCAGTGAACACTGTGTTGTAGTAGTCCTGGAGACTCCTGCCAGGGATCCCGGTGAACACTGTGTTGTAGTAGTCCTGGAGACTCCTGCCAGGGATCCCAGTGAACACTGTGTTGTAGTAGTCCTGGAGACTCCTGCCAGGGATCCCAGTGAACACTGTGTTGTAATAGTCCTGGAGACTCCTGCCAGGGATCCCGGTGAACACTGTGTTGTAGTAGTCCTGGAGACTCCTGCCAGGGATCCCGGTGAACACTGTGTTGTAATAGTCCTGGAGACTCCTGCCAGGGATCCCGGTGAACACTGTGTTGTAATAGTCCTGGAGACTCCTGCCAGGGATCCCGGTGAACACTGTGTTGTAGTAGTCCTGGAGACTCCTGCCAGGGATCCAGGTGAACACTGTGTTGTAGTAGTCCTGGAGACTCCTGCCAGGGATCCCAGTGAACACTGTGTTGTAGTAGTCCTGGAGACTCCTGCCAGGGATCCCGGTGAACACTGTGTTGTAGTAGTCCTGGAGACTCCTGCCAGGGATCCCGGTGAACACTGTGTTGTAGTCCTGGAGACTCCTGCCAGGGATCCCGGTGAACACTGTGTTGTAGTAGTCCTGGAGACTCCTGCCAGGGATCCAGGTGAACACTGTTGTAGTCCTGGAGACTCCTGCCAGGGATCCCGGTGAACACTGTGTTGTAGTAGTCCTGGAGACTCCTGCCAGGGATCCCAGTGAACACTGTGTTGTAGTCCTGGAGACTCCTGCCAGGGATCCCAGTGAACACTGTGTTGTAGTCCTGGAGACTCCTGCCAGGGATCCCGGTGAACACTGTGTTGTAGTAGTCCTGGAGACTCCTGCCAGGGATCCCGGTGAACACTGTGTTGTAGTAGTCCTGGAGACTCCTGCCAGGGATCCCGGTGAACACTGTGTTGTAGTAGTCCTGGAGACTCCTGCCAGGGATCCCAGTGAACACTGTGTTGTAGTAGTCCTGGAGACTCCTGGCAGGGATCCCAGTGAACACTGTGTTGTAGTAGTCCTGGAGACTCCTGCCAGGGATCCCGGTGAACACTGTGTTGTAGTAGTCCTGGAGACTCCTGCCAGGGATCCCAGTGAACACTGTGTTGTAGTAGTCCTGGAGACTCCTGCCAGGGATCCCGGTGAACACTGTGTTGTAGTAGTCCTGGAGACTCCTGCCAGGGATCCCGGTGAACACTGTGTTGTAGTAGTCCTGGAGACTCCTGCCAGGGATCCAGGTGAACACTGTGTTGTAGTAGTCCTGGAGACTCCTGCCAGTGATCCCGGTGAACACTGTTGTAGTAGTCCTGGAGACTCCTGCCAGGGATCCCGGTGAACACTGTGTTGTAGTAGTCCTGGAGACTCCTGCCAGGGATCCCAGTGAACACTGTGTTGTAGTAGTCCTGGAGACTCCTGCCAGGGATCCCGGTGAACACTGTGTTGTAGTAGTCCTGGAGACTCCTGCCAGGGATCCCGGTGAACACTGTGTTGTAGTAGTCCTGGAGACTCCTGGCAGGGATCCCGGTGAACACTGTGTTGTAGTCCTGGAGACTCCTGGCAGGGATCCAGGTGAACACTGTGTTGTAGTAGTCCTGGAGACTCCTGCCAGGGATCCCGGTGAACACTGTGTTGTAGTAGTCCTGGAGACTCCTGCCAGGGATCCCGGTGAACACTGTGTTGTAGTAGTCCTGGAGACTCCTGCCAGGGATCCAGGTGAACACTGTGTTGTAGTAGTCCTGGAGACTCCTGCCAGGGATCCAGGTGAACACTGTGTTGTAGTAGTCCAGCCTTGAGGAGATAAAGGCATGGACCAGCTTCTCTGCATCAGACTGAGTGAGGGGGTGGGACTGAGTTTGGTTAATGTTCTTGAGGTGATAGAATGACGTTTTACACTTTTGTTTGATGCGGCTGTCAAAGGTCAGGGAGGAATGGAGCTTTTCACCCAGACTGAAACCTGAGGGGGCCAGAAGGACGTTCGTTCTGTCCTGCAATGGTGAGGTGTGTTATTGGTGCATGCTGGACCTGGTGGGGGCTGCCAACTAGTAGGGCTTTGGTTTTGCTGCTGTTTAGTTGAAGGACATTTTGCTTCATCCCTGCCCTCATCTCTGTTCCTCAAGGCAGGTGTTCAGACGAGCACATGCATCAGAGGGACTTGGGGGGCCGTTTATACCTACAGCTGGGTGTCCACAGCATAGCAGTGGAAGGCGATTCCACACAACCCAAGGGGGTGAGCATGTATTGGATGGGTCCAAGAACAGATCCATGTGGGACACCGCAGGTGGTGGGTCTGGGACCTGGACCCACCTCGCGACATGTACTCCGTCCTGTCTGAGAGGTAGGAGTGGAACCAGCTCAGAGCTGGTCCAGACAGTCCAATGGTGTCCCGGAGGCATTTCAGAAGGGTGGGGTGGTCGACCGTGTCAAGATCTGCGTGCAAGTCCAGGAGGATCTGGAGACTGCCTGCATCAGCCGCCATCAGCAGGTCATTGGTGACCCTGAGTAGGGCTGTTCTTCAGTGCTGTGGGCCGGAAACTTGACTGGAACTTCTCAAATGGGTGCTTCTGATTGAGATGGCCTTGAAGCTGTACATCAACCACTTTTTTTCCCAACACTTTAGAAAGAAAGGAGAAGTTGGATATTGGCCTGTAATTGGCCAGTACTTCTGGGTCCAGGGCAGGGTTTCAGAAGGGGGCTGTTGACAGTGGTCTTAAAAGGATGGTGAGGCCCAAGTTTCTGAGACGCTCCAGGACGCAGCCAATGGATTTAATATTTTTCAGTTCTTGGATGTGACGACCCTCCCACCTCTTGTCCGCCGAATTCTTTCTCTTTACTCTTCTTATCCTTAACAGGATGTTGGTGGGCGGAGCTGGGAGGGTCATCAGTGAAATGGGACACACCTGGGCCCCGGTGTTTTCCAGGGGATAAATACACCTCCCATTCATTGAGGAGACTCTCTCCATGCAGACACACTGTTATGTTTTGGTTGTGGCATTTTGTGGCTTGTTTTTGGCACCTCTCAACACCCCTCACTATCACCATCTCTGCATGCAACCACTCACTTGCACTACTGATATCTGACGACACACACCATTGTTAATTGTGTATATAGTTTACTGTAGTTAATACATATATTTGTGTTATTCCTTATCTCCACGTTGTTTTCCTCTTTGTTACGGGCTATGAGCCGGTTTGTGACATGGAGTAAACCAGGGAGCTGAGTGAGCCGAACGTGATGTCCTGTGTTTTTATGGAGGCGTGGAGGTCAAGCACGATGCTCAGGGGTTGGTTGTAAGAACTCTACAATTTCATCCACTGACAGGCTGGCTGGGTCGATGTTTTTCTTCTAGTTCCGGAAACGTATGAGATGCTTGGACTTGGTTAGAGGGGGGGTGTCAAGTCCAGTGAGACAACCTTGTGGTCAGGCACACTGAGGTCATAGACCTGCATGTTGTTGATGGGGTCAGTGATGGTCAAGTGTGTGTGGGGGGGGGGGACGACGACGACGACATCATCAACAAGTTGCTTCAGGTCAAAACAGTCAATCAAACTCAGCAGCAGGGGTGACATGAGGGAGAGTCGACGTGGATATTGAGTTTGGCTTTTACGGCAAGACATTCCAAAGAGCACAGTTCAGGCAGGAGGGACCGTTTTCAATGTTCCACAACGTTCTGCTACTGAACGTGGCCCGGGTCTGTCTGATGCAACGCCTGCAGTCCCAGTTGTATTTGAATAGGTATTTTCCTATCAGTCGGTTGACAGTTTGGGCCAGTGTTTATGAGCCTGCTTTCTCTGAGGATGGTAGGGAGGCTGCTGGTCTAAAGAACTCTCCATGGGACAGGTGTGTGTCTGTGTGAGAGATATTATATATATATTATAAGGGACTATATTAATCACATGAGGTGAGCACTCCAGACCTCCCGAGGTAGAGAAGAGATTCAGCAGTGATTTTGACTCATTTTGCCATGAGGCAGAGAACCGTTAGCAGTTTACCTCTAATTTATTGCTATTGTACACATCTTGCTGTAGGGTGGAGAGAACCGTTGGCAGTTTACCTCTAATTTATTGCTATTGTACACATCTTGCTGTAGGGTGGAGAGAACCGTTAGCAGTTTACCTCTAATTTATTGCTATTGTACACATCTTGCTGTAGGGTGGAGAGAACCGTTAGCAGTTTACCTCTAATTTATTGCTATTGTACACATCTTGCTGTTGGGTGGAGAGAACCGTTGGCAGTTTACCTCTAATTTATTGCTATTGTACACATCTTGCTGTAGGGTGGAGAGAACCGTTGGCAGTTTACCTCTAATTTATTGCTATTGTACACATCTTGCTGTAGGGTGGAGAGAACCGTTAGCAGTTTACCTCTAATTTATTGCTATTGTACACATCTTGCTGTAGGGTGGAGAGAACCGTTAGCAGTTTACCTCTAATTTATTGCTATTGTACACATCTTGCTGTTGGGTGGAGAGAACCGTTGGCAGTTTACCTCTAATTTATTGCTATTGTACACATCTTGCTGTTGGGTGGAGAGAACCGTTGGCAGTTTACCTCTAATTTATTGCTATTGTACACATCTTGCTGTAGGGTGGAGAGAACCGTTGGCAGTTTACCTCTAATTTATTGCTATTGTACACATCTTGCTGTTGGGTGGAGAGAACCGTTAGCAGTTTACCTCTAATTTATTGCTATTGTACACATCTTGCTGTTGGGTGGAGAGAACCGTTAGCAGTTTACCTCTAATTTATTGCTATTGTACACATCTTGCTGTTGGGTGGAGAGAACCGTTGGCAGTTTACCTCTAATTTATTGCTATTGTACACATCTTGCTGTAGGGTGGAGAGAAACGTTAGCAGTTTACCTCTAATTTATTGCTATTGTACACATCTTGCTGTTGGGTGGAGAGAACCGTTAGCAGTTTACCTCTAATTTATTGCTATTGTACACATCTTGCTGTAGGGTGGAGAGAACCGTTGGCCCTTTTTAATATGATATCTGAGTGAGTTACTAACAAAATCAATGGGGGGCCCCCCGGGTCAGTAATTAGTTGGCTGCTAGACGTCTAACTTACAATAAAACTAAATATATTCCTGACATAGGCTAATTAAGTGACTGTCAGTAGGTAGAATCTGTCACCAATTGGATGGAAACCTGTCTGTATTTAAAAAATATATTAAAAAACATTACTGAAACTTCCTCTTTCCATCACAGCTGTCAGGATAATTTTTTTTTGTCTTCGGTATGTTTCATAACTGTGGATTGAAAGGTGGTTCGGGGAAGGAAAAGGGGGATACCTGGTCAGTTGTTCAACTGAAGGAAAAGGGGGATACCTAGTCAGTTGTTCAACTGAAGGAAAAGGGGGATACCTAGTCAGTAGTTCAACTGAAGGAAAAGGGGGATACCTAGTCAGTTGTTCAACTGAAGGAAAAGGGGGATACCTAGTCAGTTGTTCAACTGAAGGAAAAGGGGATACCTAGTCAGTTGTTCAACTGAAGGAAAAGGGGATACCTAGTCAGTTGTTCAACTGAAGGAAAAGGGGATACCTAGTCAGTTGTTCAACTGAAGGAAAAGGGGGATACCTAGTCAGTTGTTCAACTGAAGGAAAAGGGGGATTTCTTGTCAGTAGTTCAACTGAAGGAAAAGGGGGATACCTAGTCAGTTGTTCAACTGAAGGAAAAGGGGGATACCTAGTCAGTTGTTCAACTGAAGGAAAAGGGGGATACCTAGTCAGTTGTTCAACTGAAGGAAAAGGGGGATACCTAGTCAGTTGTTCAACTGAAGGAAAAGGGGGATACCTAGTCAGTTGTTCAACTGAAGGAAAAGGGGGATACCTAGTCAGTTGTTCAACTGAAGGAAAAGGGGGATACCTAGTCAGTTGTTCAACTGAAGGAAAAGGGGGGTACCTAGTCAGTTGTTCAACTGAAATGTGTCTTCATGCAACCCTCTGAATCAGAGGTACGGGGCGTTAGTGCACGCCTGGCTGTGCTTGAGGTGACGTCACTTCGGAACCGCTGACGATGTCTGACTCTCACTTCCTGATGGATGTACTTCCTGTGACACGCTGCCAGCGGTTGAGTCAGACAGGAAGTTACAAAAGCTATAGCATCCTGTCTATATCTATTACCAAACTTGGGCTGTGTGTGAAAAGGTACTAGCTGTCAAAATTCTTGTTTCCTCTCAAAGCTCATTAGAGGAGGGAGGGACCTTGGATCCCCTCCTCCAATGAGCTTTGAGAGAAATTGAGGAAGCAAAGATGAGACTGCAGGCCCATTTAGACTGACATGGCTACTGGTTAACGTGAGTATTTGCATGCAGAGATCATTGAGATTGTGCAGAAATTCAAGTCGGCTAGTCTTGTCATTTCCCTAACAAACTCTCAGGTCAGGTGGAACTGCTGGCTGTTATCTATCTTTCCTGGGAACACTTGACTGTATATTTCATATACCCTGTGTAACTGAAGATATTCTGTGTTGTCTTGATGAATATGGCCTAACTAACAGTCTGCTGGATTCATACACTACCACCCCCTATTGTTGTTCTACACCACCATCCCCCTGTTGTTGTTCTACACCACCACCCCCTGTTGTTGTTCTACACCACCACCCCCTGTTGTTGTTCTACACCACCATCCCCCTGTTGTTGTTCTACACCACCATCCCCCTGTTGTTGTTCTACACCACCATCCCCCTGTTGTTGTTGTTCTACACCACATCCCCCTGTTGTTGTTGTTCTACACCACCATCCCCCTGTTGTTGTTGTTCTACACCACCATCCCTCTGTTGTTGTTGTTCTACACCACCATCCCCCTGTTGTTGTTCTACACCACCATCGCCCTGTTGTTGTTCTACACCACCACCCCTGTTGTTGTTCTACACCACCATCCCCTGTTGTTGTTCTACACCACCATCGCCCTGTTGTTGTTCTACACCACCACCCCCTGTTGTTGTTCTATACCACCATCCCCCTGTTGTTGTTGTTCTACACCACCATCCCCCTGTTGTTGTTCTACACCACCATCCCCCTGTTGTTGTTGTTCTACACCACCATCCCCCTGTTGTTGTTCTACACCACCACCCCCTGTTGTTCTACACCACCACCCCCTGTTGTTGTTCTACACCACCACCCCCTGTTGTTGTTGTTCTACACCACCATCCCCCTGTTGTTGTTGTTCTACACCACCATCCCCCTGTTGTTGTTGTTCTACACCACCATCCCCCTGTTGTTGTTGTTCTACACCACCATCCCCCGTTGTTGTTCTACACCACCACCCCTGTTGTTGTTCTACACCACCATCCCCCTGTTGTTGTTCTACACCACCACCCCCTGTTGTTGTTCTACACCACCATCCCCCTGTTGTTGTTGTTCTACACCACCATCCCCCTGTTGTTGTTGTTCTACACCACCATCGCCCTGTTGTTGTTCTACACCACCACCCCCTGTTGTTGTTCTACACCACCACCCCCTGTTGTTGTTCTACACCACCACCCCCTGTTGTTGTTCTACACCACCACCCCTGTTGTTGTTCTACACCACCATCGCCCTGTTGTTGTTCTACACCACCATCCCCCTGTTGTTGTTGTTCTACACCACCATCCCCCTGTTGTTGTTGTTCTACACCACCATCCCCCTGTTGTTGTTGTTCTACACCACCATCCCCCTGTTGTTGTTGTTCTACACCACCATCCCCCTGTTGTTGTTGTTCTACACCACCATCCCCCTGTTGTTGTTGTTCTACACCACCATCCCTCTGTTGTTGTTGTTCTACACCACCATCCCCCTGTTGTTGTTGTTCTACACCACCATCCCCTGTTGTTGTTGTTCTACACCACCATCCCCCTGTTGTTGTTGTTCTACACCACCATCCCCCTGTTGTTGTTGTTCTACACCACCATCCCCCTGTTGTTGTTGTTCTACACCACCATCCCCCTGTTGTTGTTGTTCTACACCACCATCCCCCTGTTGTTGTTGTTCTACACCACCATCCCCCTGTTGTTGTTGTTCTACACCACCATCCCCCTGTTGTTGTTGTTCTACACCACCATCCCCCTGTTGTTGTTGTTCTACACCACCATCCCCTGTTGTTGTTGTTCTACACCACCATCCCCCTGTTGTTGTTGTTCTACACCACCATCCCCCTGTTGTTGTTGTTCTACACCACCATCCCCTGTTGTTGTTGTTCTACACCACCATCCCCCTGTTGTTGTTGTTCTACACCACCATCCCCCTGTTGTTGTTGTTCTACACCACCATCCCCCTGTTGTTGTTGTTCTACACCACCATCCCCCTGTTGTTGTTGTTCTACACCACCATCCCCCTGTTGTTGTTGTTCTACACCACCATCCCCCTGTTGTTCTACACCACCATCCCCCTGTTGTTGTTGTTCTACACCACCATCCCTCTGTTGTTGTTGTTCTACACCACCATCCCCCTGTTGTTGTTGTTCTACACCACCATCCCTCTGTTGTTGTTGTTCTACACCACCATCCCTCTGTTGTTGTTGTTCTACACCACCATCCCCCTGTTGTTGTTGTTCTACACCACCATCCCCCTGTTGTTGTTGTTCTACACCACCATCCCCCTGTTGTTGTTGTTCTACACCACCATCCCTCTGTTGTTGTTGTTCTACACCACCATCCCCCTGTTGTTGTTCTACACCACCATCCCCCTGTTGTTGTTGTTCTACACCACCATCCCCCTGTTGTTGTTGTTCTACACCACCATCCCCCTGTTGTTGTTGTTCTACACCACCATCCCCCTGTTGTTGTTGTTCTACACCACCATCCCCTGTTGTTGTTGTTCTACACCACCATCCCCCTGTTGTTGTTGTTCTACACCACCATCCCTCTGTTGTTGTTGTTCTACACCACCATCCCCCTGTTGTTGTTGTTCTACACCACCATCCCCCTGTTGTTGTTGTTCTACACCACCATCCCCCTGTTGTTGTTGTTCTACACCACCATCCCTCTGTTGTTGTTCTACACCACCATCCCCCTGTTGTTGTTGTTCTACACCACCATCCCTGTTGTTGTTGTTCTACACCACCATCCCTCTGTTGTTGTTCTACACCACCATCCCCTGTTGTTGTTCTACACCACCATCCCCCTGTTGTTGTTGTTCTACACCACCATCCCCCTGTTGTTCTACACCACCATCCCCCTGTTGTTGTTGTTCTACACCACCATCCCCCTGTTGTTGTTGTTCTACACCACCATCCCCCTGTTGTTGTTGTTCTACACCACCATCCCCCTGTTGTTGTTGTTCTACACCACCATCCCCCTGTTGTTCTACACCACCATCCCCCTGTTGTTCTACACCACCATCCCCCTGTTGTTGTTGTTCTACACCACCATCCCTCTGTTGTTGTTGTTCTACACCACCATCCCTCTGTTGTTGTTGTTCTACACCACCATCCCCCTGTTGTTGTTGTTCTACACCACCATCCCTCTGTTGTTGTTGTTCTACACCACCATCCCTCTGTTGTTGTTGTTCTACACCACCATCCCTCTGTTGTTGTTGTTCTACACCACCATCCCTCTGTTGTTGTTGTTCTACACCACCATCCCCCTGTTGTTGTTGTTCTACACCACCATCCCCCTGTTGTTGTTGTTCTACACCACCATCCCCCTGTTGTTGTTCTACACCACAGAACACAAATCGATTTTAAGTCTTATAAAGATACTATATACGCGTCCCCTTTTCCCCCATATAGTGTACTGCTATGGAACAGGGCCCATACTCATTGGTTCCACATTTGGAACACATAGATTGGCCTCAGACAAACTCACCTGATTTAACTCTTTGAGGGCTTGATGATTAGTTGACAAGTTAAATCAGGTGAGTTTGTCCAGGGCTACATAAAAATGTGTTGTGTGTTTGAGAAACTCTGTTGGGTGTACTGGGGGACCAGGGTTGGGGTTACTGGGGGACCAGGGTTGGGGTTACTGGGGACCAGGGTTGGGGTTACTGGGGGACCAGGGTTGGGGTACTGGAGGACCAGGGTTGGGGGTTCTGGGGACCAGGGTTGGGGGATACTGGGGATACTGGGGGACCAGGGTTGGGGATACTGGGGACCAGGGTTGGGGGATACTGGGGGAGTTGAGAAACTCTGTTGGGGGATACTGGGGACCAGGGTTGGGGGATACTGGGGGAGTTGAGAAACTCTGTTGGGGGTACTGGGGGACCAGGGTTGGGGGTACTGGGGACCAGGTTTGGGGGTACTGGAGGACCAGGGTTGGGGGTACTGGGGGACCAGAGTTGGGGGATACTGGGGGACCAGGGTTGGGGGATACTGGGGGACCAGGGTTGGGGGATACTGGGGAGTTGAGAAACTCTGTTGGGGGATACTGGGGACCAGGGTTGGGGGATACTGGGGACCAGGGTTGGGGGATACTGGGGAGTTGAGAAACTCTGTTGGGGGATACTGGGGGACCAGGGTTGGGGGATACTGGGGAGTTGAGAAACTCTGTTGGGGGTACTGGGGACCAGGGTTGGGGGTACTGGGGACCAGGGTTGGGGGTACTGGGGACCAGGGTTGGGGGATACTGGGGACCAGGGTTGGGGACCAGGGTTGGGGGATACTGGGGAGTTGAGAAACTCTGTTGGGGGATACTGGGGACCAGGGTTGGGGGATACTGGGGGAGTTGAGAAACTCTGTTGGGGGATACTGGGGGACCAGGGTTGGGGGATACTGGGGGAGTTGAGAAACTCTGTTGGGGGATACTGGGGGACCAGGGTTGGGGGATACTGGGGGACCAGGGTTTGGGGTACTGGGGGACCAGGGTTGGGGGTACTGGAGGACCAGGGTTGGTGGATACTGGAGGACCAGGGTTGGTGGATACTGGAGGACCAGGGTTGGTGGATACTGGAGGACCAGGGTTGGTGGATACTGGAGGACCAGGGTTGGTGGATACTGGAGGACCAGGGTTGGTGGATACTGGAGGACCAGGGTTGGTGGATACTGGAGGACCAGGGTTGGGGGTACTGGGGGACCAGGGTTGGGGGTACTGGAGGACCAGGGTTGGGGGTACTGGAGGACCAGGGTTGGTGGATACTGGAGGACCAGGGTTGGTGGATACTGGAGGACCAGGGTTGGTGGATACTGGAGGACCAGGGTTGGTGGTTACTGGAGGACCAGGGTTGGTGGTTACTGGAGGACCAGGGTTGGTGGTTACTGGAGGACCAGGGTTGGTGGTTACTGGAGGACCAGGGTTGGTGGATACTGGAGGACCAGGGTTGGTGGATATTGGAGGACCAGGGTTGGTGGTTACTGGAGGACCAGGGTTGGTGGTTACTGGAGGACCAGGGTTGGTGGATATTGGAGGACCAGGGTTGGGGGTACTGGGGGACCAGGGTTGGGGGTAATGGGGGAGTTGAGAAACACAACAGTGTACTACTGTTGACCACTTCTTCCCCCTCCCCTCCAGGAGAAGTATGAAAGCCAGCACTCGGAGGCGTACCGTCAGATCTCTACTCTGGAAGAAGACATGGCTGAGACCACGGCCATCAGAGACCAGCTCCATAAATACATCAGAGAGCTGGAGCAGGCTAATGATGACCTGGAGAGATCCAAGAGGTAAGAGGAGGGAGGGGGGTGGTGTGTAACTGGAGCAGGCTAATGATGACCTGGAGAGATCCAAGAGGTAAGAGGAGGGAGGGGGGTGGTGTGTAACTGGAGCAGGCTAATGATGACCTGGAGAGATCCAAGAGGTAAGAGGAGGGAGGGGGGGGTGTGTAACTGGAGCAGGCTAATGATGACCTGGAGAGATACAAGAGGTAAGAGGAGGGAGGGGGGTGGTGTGTAACTGGAGCAGGCTAATGATGACCTGGAGAGATCCAAGAGGTAAGAGGAGGGAGGGGGGTGGTGTGTAACTGGAGCAGGCTAACAATGACCTGGAGAGATTCAAGGAGGGGGGGGTGTAACTGGAGCAGGCTAACGATGACCTGGAGAGATTCAAGGAGGGGGGGGTGTAACTGGAGCAGGCTAATGATGACCTGGAGAGATCCAAGAGGTAAGAGGGGGGAGGGGGGTGGTGTGTAACTGGAGCAGGCTAACAATGACCTGGAGAGATTCAAGGAGGGGGGTGTAACTGGAGCAGGCTAATGATGACCTGGAGAGATCCAAGAGGTAAGAGGGGGGTGTAACTGGAGCAGGCTAATGATGACCTGGAGAGATCCAAGAGGTAAGAGGAGGGAGGGGGGTGGTGTGTAACTGGAGCAGGCTAATGATGACCTGGAGAGATCCAAGAGGTAAGAGGGGGGTGTAACTGGAGCAGGCTAATGATGACCTGGAGAGATCCAAGAGGTAAGAGGGGGGTGTAACTGGAGCAGGCTAATGATGACCTGGAGAGATTCAAGAGGTAAGAGGGGGGTGTAACTGGAGCAGGCTAATGATGACCTGGAGAGATCCAAGAGGTAAGAGGGGGTGTAACTGGAGCAGGCTAATGATGACCTGGAGAGATCCAAGAGGTAAGAGGGGGGGGGGTGTAACTGGAGCAGGCTAATGATGGCCTGGAGAGACCTGCACCATCTCACTGGCAGGATTCTTACATAGAGAATGGTTCTTAATGATGTACACTAACTCTTCCTAAACCTTTTCCTCCTCTCTGTCACCCCTCCATCAGGGCGACCATCATGTCTCTGGAGGACTTTGAACAGAGGATGAACCACGTGATAGAGAGGAATGCCTTCCTGGAGAGCGAGCTGGATGAGAAGGAGAACCTACTGGAGTCCGTTCAGAGACTGAAGGATGAAGCCAGAGGTGTGTCTAGGATCAGGATCCCCATGAGCCGACGCCGTCATGTTAGCTAATCTTCCTGGGGTCCAACAGCAATTTAATAAGACATTACAAACATTTAACAAGTAGACAATTAAAATACCTGACAGGAAACACATTTAACATGCAGTTGATGCTTTCTATTTCCTGTCGGGTCACATGGTCTTTACTATTTCCTGTCGGGTCACGTGGTCTGTACTATTTCCTGTCGGGTCACGTGGTCTGTACTATTTCCTGTCGGGTCACGTGGTCTGTACTATTTCCTGTCGGGTCACGTGGTCTGTACTATTTCCTGTCGGGTCACGTGGTCTGTACTATTTCCTGTCGGGTCACGTGGTCTGTACTATTTCCTGTCGGGGTCACGTGGTCTGTACTATTTCCTGTCGGGTCACGTGGTCTGTACTATTTCCTGTCGGGTCACGTGGTCTGTACTATTTCCTGTCGGGTCACGTGGTCTGTACTATTTTCGTGAGATATATGGATTGGTAAAGAGTTCCATTCAGCTTTGGCTCTATATAAAACTGTAGGTGTAAGAGGATTTAAGGCTTTGTGGGTCTTGTGCTGCAGGCTGAGACATCAGGCTGGGACAGTGTTCATGTGTCTCTGTGTTATGAATTAATGGTCCTGTCCTGGTTAACCTGGCTAACGGTTGGTCTGGCTAACGGTTGGTCTGGCTAACGGTTGGTCTGGCTAACGGTTGGTCTGGCTAACGGTTGGTCTGGCTAACGGTTGGTCTGGTTAACTGGCGGTCCCGTTGGCCTGGTTAACTCCACAGGCGCAGGGGGCTGAACCAGGGATGGAATGATCCCACAGAGCTGTGCTAGCTATGACATCATCAGTCACTCTTAAAGGGACAGGTTTTCTTACTGTCTCTGTGTGTGTCTTAGATCTAAGACAGGAGTTGGCTGTCCAACAGAAGCAGGAAAGACGACCGTCCTTCGCTGTCACCAAAGACTCTTCCTCCGACAAGACTGAGGACAAAACATCCCTCTATACCTCCCATTCATCAACACGACCGCCCTCATCCCTCCATACCGCCCCTCCTCCTGCTCTCCCTCCATCCCTCCTCTCCACGCCCTCCAGACCCCCCACCCCTCAGCAAGCCCCTTCACCACCCCCCCACCCTCTTACAGCAGAGGTGAGTGCCCCCGTGTGTGTGTTCATGTGTAAAATGTGTATGTAGTAAGAGATGTGTAAGAGATGTAAAACTCTTTTATTATTGTGTGTTCAGGCGATGGCCTATCGGGTGCTTCTCTCACCACGTCAACACGTATCTCAGCTCTCAACATTGTAGGAGAACTGCTGAGGAAAGTCGGGGTAAGATGACTGCGGTGATTGTCTTCTAATTCTAATACACACACACACACACTACACAACTACCCACCTACACACTACACCAGGGGTTCTCAACCTAGGGGGCGTGCCCACCATATGGGTCGTCAACGTTTGGTGGGGGGGCGGGGACTTTCCTTTTGTTTGAGGGATAATTATTACTATTTTCTTTTTACAGTTTGTGATTTGTTTATACACATCTAAAATTATGCATAAATCCGCAACGCTTTAGGCTAGCAACAATGCAGTACAATGCTTTAGGCTAGCAACAATGCAGTACAATGCTTTAGGCTAGCAACAATGCAGTACAATGCTTTAGGCTAGCAACAATGCCGTACAATGCTTTAGGCTAGCAACAATGCCGTACAATGCTTTAGGCTAGCAACAATGCCGTACAATGCTTTAGGCTAGCAACAATGCCGTACAATGCTTTAGGCTAGCAACAATGCCGTACAATGCTTTAGGCTAGCAACAATGCCGTACAATGCTTTAGGCTAGCAACAATGCCGTACAATGCTTTAGGCTAGCAACAATGCCGTACAATGCTTTAGGCTAGCAACAATGACGTACAATGCTTTAGGCTAGCAACAATGACGTACAATGCTTTAGGCTAGCAACAATGCCGTACAATGCTTTAGGCTAGCAACAATGCCGTACAATGCTTTAGGCTAGCAACAATGCCGTACAATGCTTTAGGCTAGCAACAATGCCGTACAATGCTTTAGGCTAGCAACAATGCCGTACAATGCTTTAGGCTAGCAACAATGCCGTAAGATGCTTTAGGCTAGCAACAATGCCGTAAGATGCTTTAGGCTAGCAACAATGCCGTAAGATGCTTTAGGCTAGCAACAATTTAGTACAACGCTTTAGGCTAGCAACAATGCCGTACGATGCTTTAGGCTAACAACAATGCCGTACAATGCTTTAGGCTAGCAACAATGCCGTAAGATGCTTTAGGCTAGCAACAATGCCGTAAGATGCTTTAGGCTAGCAACAATGCCGTAAGATGCTTTAGGCTAGCAACAATGCCGTAAGATGCTTTAGGCTAGCAACAATGCCGTAAGATGCTTTAGGCTAGCAACAATGCCGTAAGATGCTTTAGGCTAGCAACAATGCCGTAAGATGCTTTAGGCTAGCAACAATGCCGTAAGATGCTTTAGGCTAGCAACAATGCCGTAAGATGCTTTAGGCTAGTGTAACAGTATAGCTTCCGTCCCTCTCCTCGCCCCTACCTGGGCTCTAACCAGGGACCCTCTGCACACAGACAACAGTCACCCTCGAAGCGTCGTTACCCATCGCTCCACAAAAGCCACCCTTGCAGAACAACTACTTCAAAGTCTCAGAGCGAGTGGTGTCACCGATTTAAAATGCTATTAGTGCGCACCCCGCTAACGAGCTAGCCATTTCACATCCGTTACACTAGCAACAAGCAGCAAAATGCTTTAGGCTAGCAACAAGCGGTAAAACGCTTTAGGCTAGCAACAAGCGGTAAAACGCTTTAGGCTAGCAACAAGCGGTAAAACGCTTTTAGGCTAGCAACAAGCGGTAAAACGCTTTTAGGCTAGCAACAAGCGGTAAAACGCTTTTAGGCTAGCAACAAGCGGTAAAACGCTTTTAGGCTAGCAACAAGCGGTAAAACGCTTTTAGGCTAGCAACAAGCGGTAAAACGCTTTTAGGCTAGCAACAAGCGGTAAAACGCTTTTAGGCTAGCAACAAGCGGTAAAACGCTTTTAGGCTAGCAACAAGCGGTAAAACGCTTTTAGGCTAGCAACAAGCGGTAAAACGCTTTTAGGCTAGCAACAAGCGGTAAACGCTTTAGGCTAGCAACAAGCGGTAAAACGCTTTTAGGCTAGCAACAAGCGGTAAAACGCTTTTAGGCTAGCAACAAGCGGTAAAACGCTTTTAGGCTAGCAACAAGCGGTAAAACGCTTTTAGGCTAGCAACAAGCGGTAAAACGCTTTTAGGCTAGCAACAAGCGGTAAAACGCTTTTAGGCTAGCAACAAGCGGTAAAACGCTTTTAGGCTAGCAACAAGCGGTAAAACGCTTTTAGGCTAGCAACAAGCGGTAAAACGCTTTTAGGCTAGCAACAAGCGGTAAACGCTTTTAGGCTAGCAACAAGCGGTAAAACGCTTTTAGGCTAGCAACAAGCGGTAAAACGCTTTTAGGCTAGCAACAAGCGGTAAAACGCTTTTAGGCTAGCAACAAGCGGTAAAACGCTTTTAGGCTAGCAACAAGCGGTAAAACGCTTTTAGGCTAGCAACAAGCGGTAAAACGCTTTTAGGCTAGCAACAAGCGGTAAACGCTTTTAGGCTAGCAACAAGCGGTAAAACGCTTTTAGGCTAGCAACAAGCGGTAAAAACGCTTTTAGGCTAGCAACAAGCGGTAAAACGCTTTTAGGCTAGCAACAAGCGGTAAAACGCTTTTAGGCTAGCAACAAGCGGTAAAACGCTTTTAGGCTAGCAACAAGCGGTAAAACGCTTTTAGGCTAGCAACAAGCGGTAAAACGCTTTTAGGCTAGCAACAAGCGGTAAAACGCTTTTAGGCTAGCAACAAGCGGTAAAACGCTTTTAGGCTAGCAACAAGCGGTAAAACGCTTTTAGGCTAGCAACAAGCGGTAAAACGCTTTTAGGCTAGCAACAAGCGGTAAAATGGCAGAGGATGACGTGGCCCTGATGTACATGGGCATATATTGGTTTGTTGCTATGACATTCAGAAGCTGACCTACGACCTTCTAAAGTGGAGGAGTCTGAGAAATGTGATTTTGGTTGGGGAAGTCATCTGATACAATGTGACTGTCGCTATCAATTGATCTAATCACATTCTTTAAAAGAGTATGATCTAATCACATTCTTTAAAAGAGTATGATCTAATCACATTCTTTAAAAGAGTATGATCTAATCACATTCTTTAAAAGAGTATGATCTAATCACATTCTTTAAAAGAGTATGATCTAATCACATTCTTTAAAAGAGTATGATCTAATCACATTCTTTAAAAGAGTATGATCTAATCACATTCTTTAAAAGAGTATGATCTAATCACATTCTTTAAAAGAGTATGATCTAATCACATTCTTTAAAAGAGTATGATCTAATCACATTCTTTAAAAGAGTATGATCTAATCACATTCTTTAAAAGAGTATGATCTAATCACATTCTTTAAAAAGAGTATGATCTAATCACATTCTTTAAAAGAGTATGATCTAATCACATTCTTTAAAAGAGTATGATCTAATCACATTCTTTAAAAGAGTATGATCTAATCACATTCTTTAAAAGAGTATGATCTAATCACATTCTTTAAAAGAGTATGATCTAATCACATTCTTTAAAAGAGTATGATCTAATCACATTCTTTAAAAGAGTATGATCTAATCACATTCTTTAAAAGAGTATGATCTAATCACATTCTTTAAAAGAGTATGATCTAATCACATTCTTTAAAAGAGTATGATCTAATCACATTCTTTAAAAGAGTATGATCTAATCACATTCTTTAAAAGAGTATGATCTAATCACATTCTTTAAAAGAGTATGATCTAATCACATTCTTTAAAAGAGTATGATCTAATCACATTCTTTAAAAGAGTATGATCTAATCACATTCTTTAAAAGAGTATGATCTAATCACATTCTTTAAAAGAGTATGAACTAATCACATTCTTTAAAAGAGTATGAACTAATCACATTCTTTAAAAGAGTATGAACTAATCACATTCTTTAAAAGAGTATGAACTAATCACATTCTTTAAAAGAGTATGATCTAATCACATTCTTTAAAAGAGTATGATCTAATCACATTCTTTAAAAGAGTATAAATAATTACATTGAGGGTTAATATAAATAATTCTAATAAAACACAATTGTTCTAATAAAAACATTGTTGTTGTTTTGAAGCTCATTTCAAGTCATTCTACATAGTTTGGGGATATCAGGTCTAGACTTTATTTTCTAAATCTATTATTGTCATTAAATAGCCTCCCTAAGTTTTGTTAAACTATGTAGAATGACTTGAAATGAGCTTCAAAACAACATGTTCAGATTAAACCAACATCATCAAGCTGGTGTTTATTGAAGAGCCTATATTCAATTCAAGTGACATTAAGAAAGAGGCACTTGGGGAATAAAGGTTGAGAACCCCTGCTCTACTGCCTCCCTCATACAGGTGGGGCAGGGGGTTCTGTCTGCGTACCCCTGCTCTACTGCCTCCCTCATACAGGTGGGGCAGGGGGTTCTGTCTGCGTACCCCTGCTCTACTGCCTCCCTCATACAGGTGGGGCAGGGGGTTCTGTCTGCGTACCCCTGCTCTACTGCCTCCCTCATACAGGTGGGGCAGGGGGTTCTGTCTGCGTACCCCTGCTCTACTGCCTCCCTCATACAGGTGGGGCAGGGGGTTCTGTCTGCGTGATTTAACATCTGCTTCCTGTAAGTCGTACAGCTGTAACAGGAAGTCTGCTGACTGTTCTGTTCTCTCCATCTTCCTCTCTGACCACAACACTGTTCTGTCTTCCTCTCTGATCACAACACATTCATGTATATCACAACACTGTTCTGTCTCCCCCCTCCCCTCTGATCACGACTGTTCTTTCTTCCCCCCTCTGATCACGACATCACAAACACATAACTGTGTGTGTGCCCTGCGGCCTGCTTCCATCCGTGCCTGTGGTTTCAGAACCTGGAGTCTAAACTAGCGTCCTGTAGGGAGTTTGTCTATGAACAGTCTCCTGGTCGCAGTACCCTCTCTGGGGGACAGGGGGCGCCACCCATCCAGAGAGGCACTTCTTCTGACACACCGTCCACCACCAACGGACTCTACGAGAAAGGGTGAGGGGGGTCAACTATAGCTGGCTCTACGACTAGCTCAATGACTGCATCTCATATGGCACCCTAATCCCTATAGGCCCTGGTTAATAGTAGTGCACTAGGGGTGAGGGTCCCATATGGCACCCTAATCCCTATAGGCCCTGGTTAATAGTAGTGCACTAGGGATTAGGGTCCCATATGGCACCCTAATCCCTATAGGCTCTGGTTAATAGTAGTGCACTAGGGAATAGGGTGCCATTTGTTACTCAACCAATGACTTGACCATTTCATAGGCTATCTACAATTGAATCAAGTAATGTAAACAGACATTTCCTCTGTCAGGGATCTACATGCTGATCTGTGTAGTTTGTAACAGACATTTACTCTGTCAAGGATCTACATGCTGCTCTGTTTAGTTTGTAACAGACATTTACTCTGTCAGGGATCTACATGCTGCTCTTGGTAGTTTGTAACAGACATTTACTCTGTCAGGGATCTACATGCTGCTCTGTTTAGTTTGTAACAGACATTTACTCTGTCAGGGATCTACATGCTGCTCTGTTTAGTTTGTAACAGACATTTACTACTTTACATGATATTAATGAAGAAATCTAAAGCTGATTCAGTAGTCTACATGATATTAATGGACAAATATAAAGCTGATTCAGTAGTCTACATGATATTAATGAAGAAATATAAAGCTGATTCAGTAGTCTACATGATATTAATGAAGAAATATAAAGCTGATTCAGTAGTCTACATGATATTAATGGACAAATCTAAAGCTGATTCAGTAGTCTACATGATATTAATGAACAAATCTAAAGCTGATTCAGTAGTCTACATGATATTAATGAACAAATATAAAGCTGATTCAGTAGTCTACGTGATATTAATGAACAAATATAAAGCTGATTCAGTAGTCTACATGATATTAATGAAGAAATATAAAGCTGATTCAGTAGTCTACATGATATTAATGGACAAATCTAAAGCTGATTCAGTAGTCTAATGAACAAATATAAAGCTGATTCAGTAGTCTACATGATATTAATGGACAAATATAAAGCTGATTCAGTAGTCTACATGATATTAATGAACAAATATAAAGCTGATTCAGTAGTCTACGTGATATTAATGAACAAATATAAAGCTGATTCAGTAGTCTACATGATATTAATGAAGAAATATAAAGCTGATTCAGTAGTCTACATGATATTAATGGACAAATCTAAAGCTGATTCAGTAGTCTAATGAACAAATATAAAGCTGATTCAGTAGTCTACATGATATTAATGGACAAATATAAAGCTGATTCAGTAGTCTACATGATATTAATGAAGAAATATAAAGCTGATTCAGTAGTCTACGTGATATTAATGAACAAATATAAAGCTGATTCAGTAGTCTACATGATATTAATGAAGAAATATAAAGCTGATTCAGTAGTCTACATGATATTAATGGACAAATCTAAAGCTGATTCAGTAGTCTAATGAACAAATATAAAGCTGATTCAGTAGTCTACATGATATTAATGGACAAATATAAAGCTGATTCAGTAGTCTACATGATATTAATGAACAAATATAAAGCTGATTCAGTAGTCTACGTGATATTAATGGACAAATATAAAGCTGATTCAGTAGTCTACATGATATTAATGAAGAAATATAAAGCTGATTCAGTAGTCTACATGATATTAATGAACAAATCTAAAGTTGATTCAGTAGTCTACATGATATTAATGAACAAATATAAAGCTGATTCAGTAGTCTACGTGATATTAATGGACAAATATAAAGCTGATTCAGTAGTCTACATGATATTAATGGACAAATATAAAGCTGATTCAGTAGTCTACATGATATTAATGAAGAAATATAAAGCTGATTCAGTAGTCTACATGATATTAATGGACAAATATAAAGCTGATTCAGTAGTCTACGTGATATTAATGAAGAAATATAAAGCTGATTCAGTAGTCTACATGATATTAATGAACAAATATAAAGCTGATTCAGTAGTCTACGTGATATTAATGAACAAATATAAAGCTGATTCAGTAGTCTACATGATATTAATGAACAAATATAAAGCTGATTCAGTAGTCTACAACCTAATGAAGAAATATAAAGCTGATTCAGTAGTCTACAACCTAATGAAGAAATATAAAGCTGATTCAGTAGTCTACAACCTAATGAAGAAATATAAAGCTGATTCAGTAGTCTACAACCTAATGAAGAAATATAAAGCTGATTCAGTAGTCTACATGATATTAATGAACAAATATAAAGCTGATTCAGTAGTCTACAACCTAATGAAGAAATATAAAGCTGATTCAGTAGTCTACGTGATATTAATGAAGAAATCTAAAGCTGATTCAGTAGTCTACATGATATTAATGAAGAAATATAAAGCTGATTCAGTAGTCTACATGATATTAATGGACAAATATAAAGCTGATTCAGTAGTCTACGTGATATTAATGAACAAATCTAAAGCTGATTCAGTAGTCTACATGATATTAATGAACAAATATAAAGCTGATTCAGTAGTCTACAACCTAATGAAGAAATATAAAGCTGATTCAGTAGTCTACGTGATATTAATGAAGAAATCTAAAGCTGATTCAGTAGTCTACATGATATTAATGAAGAAATATAAAGCTGATTCAGTAGTCTACATGATATTAATGAACAAATATAAAGCTGATTCAGTAGTCTACGTGATATTAATGAACAAATATAAAGCTGATTCAGTAGTCTAATGAACAAATCTAAAGCTGATTCAGTAGTCTACGTGATATTAATGAAGAAATATAAAGCTGATTCAGTAGTCTACATGATATTAATGGACAAATCTAAAGCTGATTCAGTAGTCTACATGATATTAATGAACAAATATAAAGCTGATTCAGTAGTCTACAACCTAATGAAGAAATATAAAGCTGATTCAGTAGTCTACGTGATATTAATGAAGAAATCTAAAGCTGATTCAGTAGTCTACATGATATTAATGAAGAAATATAAAGCTGATTCAGTAGTCTACATGATATTAATGGACAAATCTAAAGCTGATTCAGTAGTCTACATGATATTAATGAACAAATATAAAGCTGATTCAGTAGTCTACATGATATTAATGAACAAATCTAAAGCTGATTCAGTAGTCTACGTGATATTAATGAACAAATCTAAAGCTGATTCAGTAGTCTACATGATATTAATGAACAAATCTAAAGCTGATTCAGTAGTCTACGTGATATTAATGGACAAATCTAAAGCTGATTCAGTAGTCTAATGAACAAATATAAAGCTGATTCAGTAGTCTACATGATATTAATGAAGAAATATAAAGCTGATTCAGTAGTCTACATGATATTAATGGACAAATCTAAAGCTGATTCAGTAGTCTAATGAAAAAATATAAAGCTGATTCAGTAGTCTACATGATATTAATGAACAAATATAAAGCTGATTCAGTAGTCTACATGATATTAATGAACAAATCTAAAGCTGATTCAGTAGTCTACGTGATATTAATGAACAAATCTAAAGCTGATTCAGTAGTCTACATGATATTAATGAACAAATCTAAAGCTGATTCAGTAGTCTACATGATATTAATGGACAAATATAAAGCTGATTCAGTAGTCTACGTGATATTAATGAACGATGATGATCCTGATCCTACAAGGCCTATTGGGGAAGGACAGTCTGAAAATAGCCTGAGTTGGAGTCTGAAACGTTCTGTTAGTCGTAGTGTGCTGTTAAAGTAATCTGTTTCTGTTGTGTGTTACAGAATGGTGAAGATGTTAGACTTCGGACCAGGACCCAAAATTATTCTGTGAACCCCTCCGCCCTAGCCCCACACCTCATCAACCCCTCCGCCCTAGCCCCACACCTCATCAACCCCCCTGCCCTAGCCCCCCCCTGCCCTAGCCCCACACCTCATCAACCCCTCCGCCCTAGCCCCACACCTCATCAACCCCCTGCCCTAGCCCCCCTGCCCTAGCCCCACACCTCATCAACCCCCCCTACCCCCCTGCCCTAGCCCCACACCTCATCAACCCCTCCGCCCTAGCCCCCCTGCCCTAGCCCCACACCTCATCAACCCCTCCGCCCTAGCCCCCCTGCCCTAGCCCCACACCTCATCAACCCCCCCTGCCCTAGCCCCACACCTCATCAACCCCTCCGCCCTAGCCCCACACCTCATCAACCCCTCCGCCCCTAGCCCCACACCTCATCAACCCCCTGCCCTAGCCCCACACCTCATCAACCCCCCCTGCCCTAGCCCCACACCTCATCAACCCCCTGCCCTAGCCCCACACCTCATCAACCCCCCCTGCCCTAGCCCCACACCTCATCAACCCCCCCTGCCCTAGCCCCACACCTCATCAACCCCTCCATATCTATCAGGGTCGTGTTCACTAGACACCGAATGGTGCTAAACTGGCTGAAACGGGGAAGGACTAACTGAACTTGTCCAATAAACTGTTCTTTTTTTTTTTTTGTGCAAAACCTGTTCTGTTGCAAAACGTTTTGCTGCAGTTAGCTACAGCATGCACTAATGAATGTGTCCCTAGGTCACCAGGCTTGTATCCCAGCTTTCAGCTTTCAATGGGGTTTCAATGTGCTAGTGTACAGCTCTCACTCTGGAATGGAATGGACCAGATCACTGGACATAACAGAAGTGAGTCTAGAGTTCTAGAACTGTTCTAGAATGTCAATGGAACGTCATGGAACGTCAGTGTTGATATCAACTGTTCTAGAGCGCCGTTGAGGAGCTTTGATGACGTCACGGATCAACGGTACTCCTTCCTCTGTGCTTTACCCAGGATGCTTTGCCTTGGGGGGTCTCTTATCGAGGACTGAGTGAGGCTTCTAGGCGCGGGGCTTATGGCTCTGGCACTTCCTGTTGGGACCAACCTGTAGCAGACCCATATGTGGTCAAAAGTAGTGCACTATATAGGGAACAGGGTGCGACCAGTGTCTATAGGTCTCTGGTTAAAAGTAGTGTACTATGTAGGGAATAGGGTGCCATTTGAGACGTAATCAGTGTCTCGCTACAGGTGTTTTGTTGTTACATTTGACATGTTCTGTTTTTGTTCCTTTTGTTGTTTTATGGAGGAAGAAGTCTTACTGGAACGAATGTTTATCCACACAATAATGATTAATATTTAAAAATTATATATAATTTTACTTCACTTGAATACAGCCCTTTCTTTTGTCTACCAATGTTTGAATGATAATGCTGTGACTGAACAGTGACACCTACTGGTTAAGGACAGGAAGTGGAAGGAGTGTTAAGAGGGTCAGGAGTAGGGTTGCTAAATTCAGGTAACTTTCCCCCAAAATACCCTGGTTTTCCAGAAATCCTGGTTGGATGATTCCCAGAATCAGGGTGTAGTAAGCAGGGAATCTGGAATCCTTCAGCCAGGATTTCTGGGGGAAAAAACAGGACATCTTGGGACTAGTCAGGAGGCAGAAGGAAAGTTGGCGTAGAAGGTTTGGTGAGGAATAGATATACTTTGCACTTTTTTACTGCAGGTTCAGGATCAGATGTTGTCCCTCTAATGGTTAAGGGTGGGGATTGGGGTTAAGGTAATCTGATCCTAGATCTGTGGGTGATTGGTTAGGTTGAGGAATGTGTTTGGTATAGAGAGGGCTTCTGTGACAGCATGGTCAGCTTCTGTGACAGCATGGTCAGCGCCATTGAGGGATTTCTCCATTTTAAAGTAGTCCATTTCTTCTTCAACGGTAAAGACAAGGTTGGTGATTTTACTGCCCCCTGGAGGGTGTTGTCTGAACAGGTATAAAGACAAGGTTGGTGATTTACTGCCCCCTGGAGGGTGTTGTCTGAACAGGTATAAAGACAAGGTTGGTGATTTACTGCCCCCTGGAGGGTGTTGTCTGAACAGGTATAAAGACAAGGTTGGTGATTTACTGCCCCCTGGAGGGTGTTGTCTGAACAGGTATAAAGACAAGGTTGCTGATTTACTGCCCCCCTGGAGGGTGTTGTCTGAACAGGTATAAAGACAAGGTTGGTGATTTACTGGCACCTGCAGTTATGTAATGTTAGTCTAGTATAATTCATTGGCTGATCAGTCCTACTGACCTGGATGGAATTCTGTAATCCTTTCCTGACCGATAGCAAGCACCAGCCACTTCTTGACTACTTCAAAATGGTGTAGTCCTCAATGGCTCGCTCTGCCCATGCTTAAACCGGCTTCGTGGCACAAGAGCCGTCTATCCTAGTCTATGGTGTTGAGGATGCTACCAATGGTGGCACGTCAGCCTGGTAAAACCTGACTGAACGCTAGCCTGCGCTCACCTTTAGATCTTCAACATGGCTAGGCTGATAGAGATCTTCATGGCTAGGCTGATAGAGATCTTCATGGCTAGGCTGATAGAGCACCTTCAACATGGCTAGGCTGATAGAGATCTTCAACATGGCTAGGCTGATAGAGCACCTTCAACATGGCTAGGCTGATAGAGATCTTCATGGCTAGGCTGATAGAGATCTTCATGGCTAGGCTGATAGAGCACCTTCAACATGGCTGATATAACAGAGTTAGATGACCAAAGTTAATGATGCCTTCTTGGACTATAATGTGTTTAAACTACAGCAATACAGTAGGATGTTCTTACTAGTAGAAGTCTTGAATGATGAATGAACTATCCATGAGTAATCCACGTGGAGATTGAAGCTGTGTTTTATAGTTGTAAGTGGAAATGTTGATATTTGGGTATGACAGACAGCCACGTATGTTGCTCAGAGGGTAGTGGTTATGAACTCAGACAGCTGAGTATGTTGCTCAGAGGGTAGTGGTTATGAACTCAGACAGCTGAGTATGTTGCTCAGAGGGTAGTGGTTATGAACTCAGACAGCTGAGTATGTTGCTCAGAGGGTAGTGGTTATGAACTCAGACAGCTGAGTATGTTGCTCAGAGGGTAGTGGTTATGAACTCAGACAGCTGAGTATGTTGCTCAGAGGGTAGTGGTTATGAACTCAGACAGCTGAGTATGTTGCTCAGAGGGTAGTGGTTATGAACTCAGACAGCTGAGTATGTTGCTCAGAGGGTAGTGGTTATGAACTCAGACAGCTGAGTATGTTGCTCAGAGGGTAGTGGTTATGAACTCAGACAGCTGAGTATGTTGCTCAGAGGGTAGTGGTTATGAACTCAGACAGCTGAGTATGTTGCTCAGAGGGTAGTGGTTATGAACTCAGACAGCTGAGTATGTTGCTCAGAGGGTAGTGGTTATGAACTCGACAGCTGAGTATGTTGCTCAGAGGGTAGTGGTTATGAACTCAGACAGCTGAGTATGTTGCTCAGAGGGTAGTGGATATGAACTCAGACAGCTGAGTATGTTGCTCAGAGGGTAGTGGTTATGAACTCAGACAGCTGAGTATGTTGCTCAGAGGGTAGTGGTTATGAACTCAGACAGCTGAGTATGTTGCTCAGAGGGTAGTGGTTATGAACTCAGACAGCTGAGTATGTTGCTCAGAGGGTAGTGGTTATGAACTCAGACAGCTGAGTATGTTGCTCAGAGGGTAGTGGTTATGAACTCAGACAGCTGAGTATGTTGCTCAGAGGGTAGTGGTTATGAACTCGGACAGCTGAGTATGTTGCTCAGAGGGTAGTGGTTATGAACTCAGACAGCTGAGTATGTTGCTCAGAGGGTAGTGGTTATGAACTCAGACAGCTGAGTATGTTGCCTAGAGGGTAGTGGTTATGAACTCAGACAGCTGAGTATGTTGCTCAGAGGGTAGTGGTTATGAACTCGGACAGCTGAGTATGTTGCTCAGAGGGGAGTCCAGATTTACGTTTGTTTATGTGACGGCCTTACCTGTGAATGACTGACTAGGGCTGCAAAATTCGGCCAAATTTCCCACATATTCCATAAATCAGTGTTAGAAGATTCACGGAACCAAGCGGGAATAAGCAAGAAATCCAACATTCCAACCAGGAATTCTAGAAATCCATTTATTTAAAAAAACATTTTTAAGTTACCAGAGTTTTTCAAACCTGTGAATGTGGTTTATAATCTCAGGGGTTTTAACCCCTACAAGATGAGTGTTTAACATATTGTATATGGTGGCACAAGTGTAACAGAGGTTATTTGGCTCGGATAAACCAGTGGTTCACTACCAAGTAATGTACTCCATGCTGTGCCCTCTATCCCCTCATGAGTCTTTGACCAGTAAGCCTGTGGTCTCATGAGTCTTTGACCAGTAAGTCTGTGGTCTCATGAGTCTTTGACCAGTAAGTCTGTGGTCTCATGACTCTTTGACCAGTAAGCCTGTGGTCTCATGAGTCTTTGACCAGTAAGCCTGTGGTCTCATGAGTCTTTGACCAGTAAGCCTGTGGTCTCATGAGTCTTTGACCAGTAAGCCTGTGGTCTCATGAGTCTTTGACCAGTAAGTCTGTGGTCTCATGAGTCTTTGACCAGTAAGTCTGTGGTCTCATGACTCTTTGACCAGTAAGCCTGTGGTCTCATGACTCTTTGACCAGTAAGCCTGTGGTCTCATGAGTCTTTGACCAGTAAGCCTGTGGTCTCATGAGTCTTTGACCAGTAAGCCTGTGGTCTCATGAGTCTTTGACCAGTAAGTCTGTGGTCTCATGAGTCTTTGACCAGTAAGCCTGTGGTCTCATGAGTCTTTGACCAGTAAGCCTGTGGTCTCATGAGTCTTTGACCAGTAAGCCTGTGGTCTCATGACTCTTTGACCAGTCAGCCTGTGGTCTCATGAGTCTTTGACCAGTAAGCCTGTGGTCTCATGAGTCTTTGACCAGTAAGCCTGTGGTCTCTGTGAATAACATTGCCTGAGATCTGAAGACTCGCGTTAGCACCCTAGGGTAATGCCTTGTCTTTAACTCAGCGGGCTAACACAGTCTCTGAAGGCGCTCAATGGCCTGGGTATGTGGGTTTGAATACCTGGTTTATCATTCTCACCCTTATGTTTTGGGTGTTTGTTGGTTCGTTCTGTGATGACAGGCTTGTGTCTTAAATATCAACACATTCCCTATATAGGGCCCTACTTTTTTCCCCCAGTTAGAAGTAAAGGGCATACTACTCAGTCATAGGAGCCAGTCAAACGTAGGATGCTATATAGGGAATAGGGTGCCATTTATGGACGCACTCAAATACTGTCACACCTATATTGATGATATTGTCGCTTATATCCTGTTGGGTGAAGCTTTGTGCCTTTACTCTGAGACCACAGTGTGGTCTGACCTTATTAAAGATGTCTCTGTAGCTGGGACCTCAGTGTGGTCTGACCTTATTAAAGATGTCTCTGTAGCTGGGACCTTTAGTGTGGTCTGACCTTATTAAAGATGTCTCTGTAGCTGGGACCTCAGTGTGGTCTGACCTTATTAAAGATGTCTGTGTAGCTGGGACCTCAGTGTGGTCTGACCTTATTAAAGATGTCTCTGTAGCTGGGACCTCAGTGTGGTCTGACCTTATTAAAGATGTCTCTGTGTAGCTGGGACCTCAGTGTGGTCTGACCTTATTAAAGATGTCTCTGTGTAGCTGGGACCTCAGTGTGGTCTAACCTTATTAAAGATGTCTCTGTTTAGCTGGGACCTCAGTGTAGTCTGACCTTATTAAATATGTCTCTGTGTAGCTGGGACCTCAGTGTGGTCTAACCTTATTAAAGATGTCTCTGAGCTGGGACCTCAGTGTGGTCTGACCTTATTAAAGATGTCTCTGTGTAGCTGGGACCTCAGTGTGGTCTGACCTTATTAAAGATGTCTCTGTGTAGCTGGGACCTCAGTGTGGTCTGACCTTATTAAAGATGTCTCTGTAGCTGGGACCTCAGTGTGGTCTGACCTTATTAAAGATGTCTCTGTGTAGCTGGGACCTCAGTGTGGTCTGACCTTATTAAAGATGTCTCTGTGTAGCTGGGACCTCAGTGTGGTCTAACCTTATTAAAGATGTCTCTGTGTAGCTGGGACCTCAGTGTGGTCTGACCTTATTAAAGATGTCTCTGTGTAGCTGGGACCTCAGTGTGGTCTGACCTTATTAAAGATGTCTCTGTGTAGCTGGGACCTCAGTGTGGTCTGACCTTATTAAAGATGTCTCTGTGTAGCTGGGACCTCAGTGTGGTCTGACCTTATTAAAGATGTCTCTGTGTAGCTGGGACCTCAGTGTGGTCTAACCTTATTAAAGATGTCTCTGTGTAGCTGGGACCTCAGTGTGGTCTGACCTTATTAAAGATGTCTCTGTGTAGCTGGGACCTCAGTGTGGTCTGACCTTATTAAAGATGTCTCTGTGTAGCTGGGACCACAGTGTGGTCTGACCTTATTAAATATGTCTCTTTCTACTGCTCAGGTACCGGTAATACACCTCAGCCCATTCAGTTCTAGCCAATGATATAGCGTCAACGCCAAACAAACTAACATTTAGCCCCAACTACCCTCCTCCCTAGGTCCTAGGCAAATGTAGTAGATCTGAAAGTGTTGGATAGACGGGAGTGGCAACGCAATATGATAAAGAACACTTCCACCTTGTCCTCTGATGAGGCTAGGTGAAGTATTCACCATGTTTATACCTATCCAATCCTTACAGATTTACCAAGTTCCCAGAGCTAGGTGCTCAGTGGAAGAGATGAATAATATCAGTTGGCTGCTCAGTTCAGCTCAGTACTTTTGCCATCCAGGAGTATAAAAAGTTACCAAAGCTGTTTCAATTTAGGAAGTAAACTGAAATACACTTGTTTTTTTAAATTGAGAGACAAATTGGAACGTCCGTTTATTTCCAGGATTGATTGAAATGGAACTGAGCCCAACTATGAAAGAATGACTGAATTGAAATGGAACTGAGCCCAACTCTGAAAGTAACCTTGTTCTGTGATGAGGGATGACATATGATTACTTAAAGGAAACGTGTTTTATGTTACAAAATACATGTAAGGGTTGATTCACTTGCTTTGGGTTCTTACTTTTTCCCTATATGGTACTAGTAATAATATAGGATGTAAGAAAATAGAATGTTGAGTGTGTTTATAATGGGAGTGGATGCCGACGTGTGACTGTTACTGCTTGTTGCTCAGGGGGTAGAATGTATGAAGCAATATCATTTGAAACATTTCTAACTCAGTGTGGATGGGGGTGTGTCTTGTTTCTGTGAATCAGAAAGTCACAGAGATGGGACACCCAATGAGATGTCATGTTGTTGCTTTGTGTAGCCACTCGCAAGCTTCTGTACTAAAATGTACACATTTAGTTTTCCCCATGAAATATGTTTCATCCTGGGATGCCTCTTCCTGTATCTAATAAGTCATGTTGGGTTAAATGTGTCTCTGACCCAACTGTCCTCAATAAAACTGACTTGGTGAAAGATGTGTTTTTTTTTTGTTGCTGTTGAACAAAATCCACAGACAAGAACACACGATTGTGGTGATTTGAAAATAGTTTATAGCATTTAAAATGTATATGTAGGTGTTTTCACAAACAATTCAGCCTAATAACCCTTGACACTGAATGATACTAAAAGCCATGTAAACTATTGTAGCCTGGGCACCAGTCTGTCTGTGTCCTGTAGACTATTGTAGCCTGGGTACCAGTCTGTCTGTGTCCTGTATGATTGTAGCCTGTGCACCAGTCTGTCTGTGTCCTGTAGACTATTGTAGCCTGGGTACCAGTCTGTCTGTGTCCTTTAGGATTGTAGCCTGGGCACCAGTCTGTCTGTGTCCTGTAGGATTGTAGCCTGGGCACCAGTCTGTCTGTGTCCTTTAGGATTGTAGCCTGGGCACCAGTCTGTCTGTGTCCTGTAGGATTGTAGCCTGGGCACCAGTCTGTCTGTGTCCTGTAGGATTGTAGCCTGGGCACCAGTCTGTCTGTGTCCTTTAGGATTGTAGCCTGGGTACCAGTCTGTCTGTGTCCTGTAGGATTGTAGCCTGGGCACCAGTCTGTCTGTGTCCTGTAGGATTGTAGCCTGGGCACCAGTCTGTCTGTGTCCTTTAATTGTAGCCTGGGTACCAGTCTGTCTGTGTCCTGTAGGATTGTAGCCTGGGTACCAGTCTGTCTGTGTCCTGTGGATTGTAGCCTGGGCACCAGTCTGTCTGTGTCCTGTAGGATTGTAGCCTGGGCACCAGTCTGTCTGTGTCCTGTAGACTATTGTAGCCTGGGCACCAGTCTGTCTGTGTCCTGTAGGATTGTAGCCTGGGCACCAGTCTGTCTGTGTCCTGTAGGATTGTAGCCTGGGCACCAGTCTGTCTGTGTCCTTTAGGATTGTAGCCTGGGTACCAGTCTGTCTGTGTCCTGTAGGATTGTAGCCTGGGCACCAGTCTGTCTGTGTCCTGTAGGATTGTAGCCTGGGCACCAGTCTGTCTGTGTCCTTTAGGATTGTAGCCTGGGTACCAGTCTGTCTGTGTCCTGTAGGATTGTAGCCTGGGCACCAGTCTGTCTGTGTCCTGTAGGATTGTAGCCTGGGCACCAGTCTGTCTGTGTCCTTTAGGATTGTAGCCTGGGCACCAGTCTGTCTGTGTCCTTTAGGATTGTAGCCTGGGCACCAGTCTGTCTGTGTCCTTTAGGATTGTAGCCTGGGCACCAGTCTGTCTGTCATGAGTTGACATGATGGCACAAACAGATCTGGGATGAGGCTAGTATGATTGTGGAATATAATTTGATGTGAACCTAAAATTAACGTAGATCATAACAGTAGTAGTAGGGCTGTAGTGTGTGTGTGTGTGTGTGTGTGCGTCAGTAAGGAACTCATTATGAATGAAAAACAAAGACCCAGCACACAGCCTGATATCTGATTAAATATCTTTAGACAGTATTGTCCCTGGGTTTACTCTATATCAACTCAATTCACATTAAATACCCAGATTAAAGAATTAGTTTAACTGCTTGAAAATATAATTCAATAAATAAAAGTAGAGAGAAAAACGATATTTAAGCTATAACTTCAGATATATATTATGACTTCTGCAATAAGCTATAACTTCAGATATATATTATGACATCTGCAATAAGCTATAACTTCAATTTAAAACAGCTCACACTGTACTTTGACATTTTGGTGACACAATCAAAGCTATTGTCACAGACAGGTGAGGCATAAAAAGGGGGTGGGGTATAAGAACTTCAGTCGGGATGGAAGGGGAGGGGGAGGAGCAAAGGAGGAAGGGAAGGGGAGGGAAGAAGGGAGGAGCAAAGGAGGAAGGGGAGGGAAGAAGGGAGGAGCAAAGGAGGAAGGGGAGGGAAGAAGGGAGGAGCAAAGGAGGAAGGGAAGGGGAGGGAAGAAGGAAGGAGCAAAGGAGGAAGGGGAGGGGAGGGAAGAAGGGAGGAGCAAAGGAAGGGAGGGGAGGAGCAAAGGAGGAAGGGAAGGGGAGGGAAGAAGGAAGGAGCAAAGGAGGAAGGGGAGGGAAGAAGGGAGGAGCAAAGGAGGAAGGGGAGGGAAGAAGGGAGGAGAAAAAGGAGGAAGGGAAGGGGAGGGAAGAAGGGAGGAACAAAGGAGGAAGGGGAGGGAAGAAGGGAGGAGCAAAGGAGGAAGGGGAGGGAAGAAGGGAGGAGCAAAGGAGGAAGGGGAGGGAAGAAGGGAGGAGCAAAAGGAGGAAGGGAAGGGGAGGGAAGAAGGGAGGAGCAAAGGAGGAAGGGAAGGGAAGAAGGGAGGAGCAAAGGAGGAAGGGAAGGGGAGGGAAGAAGGGAGGAGCAAAGGAAGGGGAGGGGAGGAGCAAAGGAGGAAGGGAAGGGGAGGGAAGAAGGAAGGAGCAAAGGAGGAAGGGGAGGGAAGAAGGGAGGAGCAAAGGAGGAAGGGGAGGGAAGAAGGGAGGAGCAAAGGAGGAAGGGGAGGGAAGAAGTAAGGAGCAAAGGAGGAAGGGGAGGGAAGAAGGGAGGAGCAAAGGAGGAAGGGAAGGGGAGGGAAGAAGGGAGGATAAAAGGAAGAAGGGAAGGGGGAGGAAGAAGGGAGGAGAAAAGGAAGGGAAGGGGAGGGAAGAAGGGAGGAGAAAAAGGAGGAAGGGAAGGGGAGGGAAGAAGGGAGGAGAAAAGGAGGAAGGGGAGGGAAGAAGGGAGGAAGGGAAGGGGAGGGAAGAAGGGAGGAGAAAAGGAAGGGAAGGGGAGGGAAGAAGGGAGGAGAAAAGGAAGAAGGGATGGGGAGGGAAGAAGGGATGGGGAGGGAAGAAGGGAGGGAAAAAGGGAGAAGTGGAAGGAGGGAAAGATAAAAGGAGGAATGGAAGGAGAGGGAATGAGGGAGGGATAAAAGACAGGAAATGGAAAGATGTATTGGGGGAAGTCAGGGAAGGACAGGAAGAAGGAAGGACCGTGTTTAAAAGGAGGGGTGAGACTTTGTCCCTCTACTCTTCCGGCAGGGTTCCGCTGATGTCCTCTGGAGGCGGGGTGGACGAGAACAGAGGCTCCTCCTCTTCTGGAACGTTGTTTGTGTTCTCAGAATTCCCACCATTCCCTTCATTATCCCCAGCTCTGCTCCTCCGGCTCCCGGTCCGACTGAGGCTGACATTCCCAACGCTCCCCACGCGTCGAGGACTGCTGCTGAAAGATGACTCCCCTCCTCCTCGCCTGGGAAGGACGGGAATGTCGGGGAAATAATGGAATTAGAGGCAGAGGGAAGAGGCAGGATAGAAGGCCGTATTGGAGGAAGAGAAGGAAAAAGTTAGAATTTAAAGAGGGAAGAAGAAGAGATGCCAGAATCAGACAGAGAGGAAATTAGTTAAGTTAGAGGTATAGTTGGTTTCCAGAGCCATGTAAGAAACATATGTGTCTGGATGGTTAGACCTTAAACACTGTTGGAAGAAGAACTGGAAGAAAAGGCTAATATATAGGTTAGAGGTGAAGACAGAGGATGAATGAGAGACCAAGGGTTAGCTAAAGGCTGAGGAGTTTAAGTTGAGGAAGTGATTGAGGAAGAGTTTGAGGAAGAATTTAAGGAAGAATTTGAGGAAGAGTTTGAGGAAGGCTTTAAGGAAGAATTTGAGGAAGAGTTTGAGGAAGGCTTTAAGGAAGAATTTGAGGAAGAGTTTGAGGAAGGCTTTAAGGAAGAGTTTGAGGAAGAATTTGAGGAAGAGTTTGAGGAAGGCTTTAAGGAAGAATTTGAGGAAGAGTTTGAGGAAGAATTTGAGGAAGAGTTTAAGTAAGAATTCGAGGAAGAGTCTGAGGAAGAATTCGAGGAAGATTTTGAGGAAGAGTTTGAGGAAGAATTTAAGGAAGATTTTGAGGAAGAGTTTAAGGAAGAATTTGAGGAAGAGTCTGAGGAAGAATTCGAGGAAGAGTTTAAGGAAGATTTTGAGGAAGAGTTTAAGGAAGAATTTGAGGAAGAGTCTGAGGAAGAGTTTGAGGCAGGCTTTAAGGAAGAATTGGAGGAAGAGTTTAAGGAAGACTTTGAGGAAGAGTTTAAGGAAGACTTTGAGGAAGAGTTTGAGAAAGTGTCATCAAAAAAACTTAGTTGAATTAGCTGCAGAGTTGCTGTAGATTCCCAAGTCAAGTAATGATGTGAGTATTAAGTTGATTGCCGAAGTAAAGATGACTCAGCGAGAGGCAGACAGAGAAGCGTTTGAGGGCAAGTTAATATCTAAAGGACAGGTTTGAAGAGGTGTCAGAGACAGAAGAGGAAGAGGAAGAGGAAGAACATCAACATCATAAATGGTCTTGTTTTGGCTGGTCTTCAGTCAGGTGCAGAGTTATATTGTCTACTATATACAGGTCAGGTGTAGTGTCATATTGTCTACTATATACAGGCCAGGTGTAGTGTTATATTGTCTACTATATACAGGCCAGGTGTAGTGTTGTATTGTCTACTATATACAGGCCAGGTGTAGTGTTATATTGTCTACTATATACAGGTCAGGTGCAGAGTTATATTGTCTACTATATACAGGTCAGGTGTAGTGTCATATTGTCTACTATATACAGGCCAGGTGTAGTGTTATATTGTCTACTATATACAGGCCAGGTGTAGTGTTATATTGTCTACTATATACAGGCCAGGTGCAGAGTTATATTGTCTACTATATACAGGCCAGGTGTAGTGTTGTATTGTCTACTATATACAGGCCAGGTGTAGTGTTATATTGTCTACTATATACAGGCCAGGTGTAGTGTTATATTGTCTACTATATACAGGCCAGGTGTAGTGTTGTATTGTCTACTATATACAGGTCAGGTGTAGTGTTATATTGTCTACTATATACAGGCCAGGTGTAGTGTTGTATTGTCTACTATATACAGGTCAGGTGTAGTGTTGTATTGTCTACTATATACAGGTCAGGTGTAGTGTTATATTGTCTACTATATACAGGCCAGGTGTAGTGTTGTATTGTCTACTATATACAGGTCAGGTGTAGTGTTATATTGTCTACTATATACAGGTCAGGTGTAGTGTTATATTGTCTACTATATACAGGCCAGGTGTAGTGTTATATTGTCTACTATATACAGGCCAGGTGTAGTGTTGTATTGTCTACTATATACAGGCCAGGTGTAGTGTTATATTGTCTACTATATACAGGCCAGGTGTAGTGTTATATTGTCTACTATATACAGGCCAGGTGTAGTGTTGTATTGTCTACTATATACAGGCCAGGTGTAGTGTTATATTGTCTACTATATACAGGTCAGGTGTAGTGTTATATTGTCTACTATATACAGGTCAGGTGTAGTGTTGTATTGTCTACTATATACAGGCCAGGTGTAGTGTTGTATTGTCTACTATATACAGGCCAGGTGTAGTGTTATATTGTCTACTATATACAGGCCAGGTGTAGTGTTATATTGTCTACTATATACAGGCCAGGTGTAGTGTTATATTGTCTACTATATACAGGTCAGGTGTAGTGTTGTATTGTCTACTATATACAGGCCAGGTGTAGTGTTATATTGTCTACTATATACAGGCCAGGTGTAGTGTTGTATTGTCTACTATATACAGGTCAGGTGTAGTGTTGTATTGTCTACTATATACAGGTCAGGTGTAGTGTTGTATTGTCTACTATATACAGGCCAGGTGTAGTGTTATATTGTCTACTATATACAGGTCAGGTGTAGTGTTATATTGTCTACTATATACAGGCCAGGTGTAGTGTTATATTGTCTACTATATACAGGCCAGGTGTAGTGTTATATTGTCTACTATATACAGGTCAGGTGTAGTGTTATATTGTCTACTATATACAGGTCAGGTGTAGTGTTGTATTGTCTACTATATACAGGTCAGGTGTAGTGTTGTATTGTCTACTATATACAGGCCAGGTGTAGTGTTATATTGTCTACTATATACAGGCCAGGTGTAGTGTTATATTGTCTACTATATACAGGCCAGGTGTAGTGTTATATTGTCTACTATATACAGGCCAGGTGTAGTGTTGTATTGTCTACTATATACAGGCCAGGTGTAGTGTTGTATTGTCTACTATATACAGGTCAGGTGTAGTGTTATATTGTCTACTATATACAGGTCAGGTGTAGTGTTGTATTGTCTACTATATACAGGCCAGGTGTAGTGTTATATTGTCTACTATATACAGGCCAGGTGTAGTGTTATATAGTCTACTATATACAGGCCAGGTGTAGTGTTATATTGTCTACTATATACAGGCCAGGTGTAGTGTTATATTGTCTACTATATACAGGCCAGGTGTAGTGTTATATTGTCTACTATATACAGGTCAGGTGTAGTGTTATATTGTCTACTATATACAGGTCAGGTGTAGTGTTATATTGTCTACTATATACAGGCCAGGTGTAGTGTTGTATTGTCTACTATATACAGGTCAGGTGTAGTGTTATATTGTCTACTATATACAGGCCAGGTGTAGTGTTATATTGTCTACTATATACAGGCCAGGTGTAGTGTTGTATTGTCTACTATATACAGGCCAGGTGTAGTGTTGTATTGTCTACTATATACAGGTCAGGTGTAGTGTTATATTGTCTACTATATACAGGTCAGGTGTAGTGTTGTATTGTCTACTATATACAGGCCAGGTGTAGTGTTATATTGTCTACTATATACAGGCCAGGTGTAGTGTTATATTGTCTACTATATACAGGCCAGGTGTAGTGTTATATTGTCTACTATATACAGGCCAGGTGTAGTGTTATATAGTCTACTATATACAGGCCAGGTGTAGTGTTATATTGTCTACTATATACAGGTCAGGTGTAGTGTTATATTGTCTACTATATACAGGTCAGGTGTAGTGTTATATTGTCTACTATATACAGGCCAGGTGTAGTGTTGTATTGTCTACTATATACAGGTCAGGTGTAGTGTTATATTGTCTACTATATACAGGTCAGGTGTAGTGTTATATTGTCTACTATATACAGGCCAGGTGTAGTGTTATATTGTCTACTATATACAGGCCAGGTGTAGTGTTGTATTGTCTACTATATACAGGCCAGGTGTAGTGTTGTATTGTCTACTATATACAGGCCAGGTGTAGTGTTATATTGTCTACTATATACAGGCCAGGTGTAGTGTTGTATTGTCTACTATATACAGGCCAGGTGTAGTGTTATATTGTCTACTATATACAGGTCAGGTGTAGTGTTATATTGTCTACTATATACAGGTCAGGTGTAGTGTTGTATTGTCTACTATATACAGGCCAGGTGTAGTGTTGTATTGTCTACTATATACAGGCCAGGTGTAGTGTTATATTGTCTACTATATACAGGCCAGGTGTAGTGTTATATTGTCTACTATATACAGGCCAGGTGTAGTGTTATATTGTCTACTATATACAGGTCAGGTGTAGTGTTGTATTGTCTACTATATACAGGCCAGGTGTAGTGTTATATTGTCTACTATATACAGGCCAGGTGTAGTGTTGTATTGTCTACTATATACAGGTCAGGTGTAGTGTTGTATTGTCTACTATATACAGGTCAGGTGTAGTGTTGTATTGTCTACGATATACAGGCCAGGTGTAGTGTTATATTGTCTACTATATACAGGTCAGGTGTAGTGTTATATTGTCTACTATATACAGGCCAGGTGTAGTGTTATATTGTCTACTATATACAGGCCAGGTGTAGTGTTATATTGTGTACTATATACAGGTCAGGTGTAGTGTTATATTGTCTACTATATACAGGTCAGGTGTAGTGTTGTATTGTCTACTATATACAGGTCAGGTGTAGTGTTGTATTGTCTACTATATACAGGCCAGGTGTAGTGTTATATTGTCTACTATATACAGGCCAGGTGTAGTGTTATATTGTCTACTATATACAGGCCAGGTGTAGTGTTATATTGTCTACTATATACAGGCCAGGTGTAGTGTTGTATTGTCTACTATATACAGGCCAGGTGTAGTGTTGTATTGTCTACTATATACAGGTCAGGTGTAGTGTTATATTGTCTACTATATACAGGTCAGGTGTAGTGTTGTATTGTCTACTATATACAGGCCAGGTGTAGTGTTATATTGTCTACTATATACAGGCCAGGTGTAGTGTTATATAGTCTACTATATACAGGCCAGGTGTAGTGTTATATTGTCTACTATATACAGGCCAGGTGTAGTGTTATATAGTCTACTATATACAGGCCAGGTGTAGTGTTATATTGTCTACTATATACAGGTCAGGTGTAGTGTTATATTGTCTACTATATACAGGTCAGGTGTAGTGTTATATTGTCTACTATATACAGGCCAGGTGTAGAGTTATATTGTCTACTATATACAGGTCAGGTGTAGTGTTATATTGTCTACTATATACAGGTCAGGTGTAGTGTTGTATTGTCTACTATATACAGGCCAGGTGTAGTGTTATATTGTCTACTATATACAGGCCAGGTGTAGTGTTGTATTGTCTACTATATACAGGTCAGGTGTAGTGTGTTGTATTTAATTGACAACGTTCTTATCCCTTGCTAGCTAGCTAACTACTGCTAACTGCTGCTAACTACTGCTAACTTACACGTTGACCCCACCGCTTGCGTCGTGTGCCACCAGCGTTGCAAAATAAATGTACACATACATGTTATTCAATCATTTAATCCAAACTGCTTGCGAGCGTCAACTAGCGTCTGCGTAGCGTCAACTAGCATCTGCGTAGCGTCAACTAGCGTCTGCGTAGCGTCAACTAGCGTCTGCGTAGCGTCAACCAGCGTCAACTAGCGTCTGCGTAGCGTCAACTAGCGTCTGCGTAGCATCAACTAGCATCTGCATAGCGTCAACTAGCGTCTGCTTGGTGTCAACTAGCGTCTGCGTAGTGTCAACTAGCGTCTGCGTAGCGTCAACTAGCGTCTGCGCAGCGTCACATAGCGTCAACTGGCGTCTGCGTAGCGTCAACTAGCGTCTGCGTAGTGCCAACTAGCGTCCGTGTAGCGTCAACTAGCACCTGCGTAGCGTCAACTAGCGTCTGCGTAGCGTCAACTAGCGTCTGCGTAGCGTCAACTAGCGTCTGCGTAGCATCAACTAGCGTCTGCGTAGCCAGGCACTAATAGAACTTGGTTCTATTTTTGACGCTTAAAGCGCTGCAAGTCCCGCCTCTCCCATCTCCTCATTGGTTTTTAGCAGCATATACCCACGTGGGTGATTGAAAGATGAACCTGAGGTCCACACTCCAGTCCAGTTGGTGGTGGTAATGCACCTTAAAGTTGGTTGCCAACCACCATATAAAGTCCAGAAGAAGAAGAAGACGGAAGGAGGAGAGATTCTGGCTAGACACAAACTCGGTTTACCCTTTTATCTGTGGATTAATAGTCAGAGTAGAGGACCTTGTACATTTCAGGTAAAATAACAACTCAATGTCTATATCCCAGGACAAATTAGCAACAACAAGCTAGCTAGCTAAATTGCCAATGAATGTTTCATGCGTCTCGACCTGTCTCCAAATGAATGTAGTTGGTTCAGAGTGTGTTTTTGATATTTCAACCTGCGTGTCCTGGCCACGTCGCGTGTGGATAGACAAAACAAAAAAAACATGCACACGATAGCGCACGTGCGCGCCCGGTCTCGTCAGCATGTTACAGTCACGTCCAACTGTGCAGCCAGATTAACAGCAACAGTAGCTGCATTTGTTTTAAGCTGTTTTTCTAGTGACATGTATTTGTATACATCCATAACAACGAGCTAATGAGGCGAGAATTCACCTGGCATAGAACATGTGCTCTCTCTCTCTCACACTGTTGTTCAGAGGAGCTAGCTAACAACACCGCTAACACGATCACTTCAAATGGAAAGAGCTGCATTTCTACTATGGCCGTAACCCTGTAAAACAACTTCACAGCACCTACCTGGTGTAAAAACATCATCTCGAGGTGGACTTCAGTGTGATGTCTGCATAGTGTTGTATTTAGCCAGGCGGAATAACCTGTGTGTACCTGAGTTTGCTCTTTAGGGCCGACACCTCCCTACTGAGGGCGTCGTTGGCCTCGGAGGCTTCGTCCAGTTCTCTCTGTAACTTCCTGCGTCCCGCGGCAACCCGTTGAGACTCCTCCTCCGCCTCCTCAAGCTGACGCTTCAGCTGCTTCACACGCACGTTAGCCTTCTCCGCCTAGTCACACACACACACACACACACACACACACACACACACACACACACACACACACACACACACACACAAACACACACACACACACACACACACACACACACACACATAAGGGTAGGAAGCCAAAAAGCAAACTCAAAAATAGTATGTGTGTGTGTGTGTTACCTGGTCCTTGTACTGCTCTGCCTGTTTCCTGTCTTCCTCCATCTGGATGGTCAGATCCTTCAGTTTCTTCTCTTTCTGACGCGTTGCTTTAGCGTTGGTCTGTCTCTCTCTGGACACACACACACACACACACACACACACACACACACACACACACACACACACACACACACACACAAACACAGAACCTTACAGCTGTCTCTCTCTGGACTCACACAACAAACTAGAACCTTACAGCTGTCTCTCTCTGGACACACACAACAAACTAGAACCTTACAGCTGTCTCTCTCACACACACACACAGCACAACACACACAGAACCTTACAGCTGTCTCTCTCTGGACACACACAACAACAAACTAGAACCTAACAGCTGTCTCTCTCTGGACACACACAAACAAACTAGAACCTAACAGCTGTCTCTCTCTGGACACACAACAACAAACTAGAACCTTACAGCTGTCTCTCTCTGGACACACACAACAAACCAGAACCTTACAGCTGTCTCTCTCTGAACCTAACAGACACACACAACAAACTAGAACCTTACAGCTGTCTCTCTCTGGACACACACAACAAACCAGAACATTACAGCTGTCTCTCTCTGGACACACAACAAACTAGAACCTAACAGCTGTCTCTCTCTGGACACACACAACAACAAACTAGAACCTAACAGCTGTCTCTCTCTGGACACACACAACAAACTAGAACCTAACAGCTGTCTCTCTCTGGACACACACAACAAACTAGAACCTAACAGCTGTCTCTCTCTGGACACACACAACAAACCAGAACCTTACAGCTGTCTCTCTCTGGACACACACAACAACAAACTAGAACCTTACAGCTGTCTCTCTCTGGACACACACAACAACAAACTAGAACCTTACAGCTGTCTCTCTCTGGACACACACAACAAACTAGAACCTTACAGCTGTCTCTCTCTGGACACACACAACAAACTAGAACCTAACAGCTGTCTCTCTCTGGACACACACAACAAACTAGAACCTAACAGCTGTCTCTCTCTGGACACACACAACAAACTAGAACCTAACAGCTGTCTCTCTCTGGACACACACAACAAACTAGAACCTTACAGCTGTCTCTCTCTGGACACACACAACAAACTAGAACCTTACAGCTGTCTCTCTCTGGACACACAACAAACTAGAACCTTACAGCTGTCTCTCTCTGGACACACACAACAAACTAGAACCTTACAGCTGTCTCTCTCTGGACACACACAACAAACTAGAACCTTACAGCTGTCTCTCTCTGGACACACACAACAACTGTAATAGAACCTGCACAAAATAGAACCTTACAGCTGTCTCTCTCTGGACACACACAACAAACTAGAACCTCCAACTGTCTCTCTCTGGACACACACAACAAACTAGAACCTAACAGCTGTCTCTCTCTGGACACACACAACAAACTAGAACCTAACAGCTGTCTCTCTCTGGACACACACAACAAACTAGAACCTAACAGCTGTCTCTCTCTGGACACACACAACAAACTAGAACCTTATAGCTGTCTCTCTCTGGACACACACAATAAACTTGAACCTAACAGCTGATATATATTTTATTTAACCTTTCTTTAGGCAGGGAGTCCCATTGATGTCCTCTACCAACAATCTGAATAGTCAGAAAGGTACCAATGCATCCAACTGTAATGATCCAACTGTAATAATACTGCACTATCCATTCCATCACTATAGTATTACTATTATTATATTATTATTATATATATTATTATTATTATTATTATATTATTATTATTATTATTATTATTATATTATCACTATAGTATTACTATTGGGCTTATACACTCACCGGACAGTTTATTAGGTACATCCATCTAGTACCTGGTCCAGTTTATTAGGTACACCCATCCAGTACCAGGTCCAGTTTATTAGGTACACCATCTAGTGCCAGGTCCAGTTTATTAGGTACACCCATCTAGTACCTGGCCCAGTTTATTAGGTACATCCATCTAGTACCAGGTCCAGTTTATTAGGTACACCCATCTAGTACCAGGTCCAGTTTATTAGGTACACCATCTAGTGCCAGGTCCAGTTTATTAGGTACACCCATCTAGTACCTGGCCCAGTTTATTAGGTACATCCATCTAGTACCAGGTCCAGTTTATTAGGTACACCCATCTAGTACCAGGTCCAGTTTATTAGGTACACCATCTAGTGCCAGGTCCAGTTTATTAGGTACACCCATCTAGTACCTGGCCCAGTTTATTAGGTACATCCATCTAGTACCAGGTCCAGTTTATTAGGTACACCCATCCAGTACCAGGTCCAGTTTATTAGGTACACCCATCTAGTACCCGGACAGTTTATTAGGTACACCCATCTAGTACCAGGTCCAGTTTATTAGGTACACCATCTAGTGCCAGGTCCAGTTTATTGGCTACACCCATCTAATACCAGGTCCAGTTTATTAGGTACACCCATCTAGTACCCGGACAGGTTATTAGGTACACTCATCTAGTACCAGGTCCAGTTTATTTTCGGTATAGTCATCAGTTTATTAGGTACACCCATCTAGTACAGGGTCGGACCTTCCTTTGCCTCCAGAACAGCTTGAATTCTTCGGGGCATTCTACAAGTTGTCGAAAAACTTTTCTGCAGATTGGACGGCGGTACACTCATACTGGGAACAGTCAGTTCCATCTCATCGCAAAGATATTCTATTGGGTTGAGGTCTGGGGACTGACCTGGAGACTGACCTGGGGACTGATCTGGGGACTGGTCTGGGGACTGGTCTGGGGACTGACCTGGGGACTGGTCTGGGGATTCATCTGGGGACTGGTCTGGGGATTCATCTGGGGACTGGTCTGGGGACTGATCTGGGGACTGGTCTGGGGACTGGTCTGGGGACTGACCTGGGGACTGGTCTGGGGATTCATCTGGGGACTGGTCTGGGGATTCATCTGGGGACTGGTCTGGGGATTCATCTGGGGACCGGTCTGGGGACTGACCTGGGGACTGATCTGGCCACTCAAGTAAACTGAACTCGCTGTCATTTTCCAGGCGATGTTTTCCCACTTCTCTATTGTAGTGGATCACTTATCCACAGGAGCCGCTTCTTCCTGTTTGTAGCAGATGGGAGGGGAACCCGGTGCGGTCGTCTGCTGCAACAGCCCATCCGTGACAGAGATCGATGAGATGTGCATTCGCGAGATGCCGTTCTGCACACCACTGTTGTACAGCGCCGTTATTTGCCTGTTTGTGTCCCGTCTGTTGGATTGCACGATTGTTGCCGTTCTCCTTCGACCCCTCCACCTCGCTCGAAGTCGCTTAGGTCACTGGTTTTACCCATTCTAAAGTTCAATCGAACAGTAACTGAATGCCTTGATGCCTGTCTGCCTCTTTTATATAGCAATCCACGGCCACGCGGCCTTCTGTAGGAAGGATACGTTTTTGGTGTACCTAATAAACTGTCCAGAGAGTGTATATTTACCTACCTTGCCTGTTGCATTGAGATCAAGTTCTTTATGTAGTTCATCATGACCATGTGAGTAAGAACTACATTTCCCATCATCCTCTCCTGACCCCACCTGTTCTCCAGCCAGAGCTGTTCCTGTCTCCTCCTCTCCTCCTCCCCCTCTCCTGTCCTTACCTGTTCTCCAGCCCTCTCCTTCCTCTCCTCCCCCTCTCCTGTCCTTACCTGTTCTCCAGCTCCAGCTGCTCCTCCAGCTGGTGTAGTTTGGCCTCCAGGGCGGCGATGGAGGATTTGAACTTTGACCTTCCCTGACCCTCCATCTCCTGTAGCTTGACCTTCAGATCCTTGTTCTGCCTCTCGAGCTGCTGTCTGGCGCCCTCACTGCTCTGGGAGGAACTACGCTCAGCCTGCAGCTCACTGCTCAACTGATCCACCTAGGGGGAAAGGATAGAGAGACGCACACATCATCACTTTAAAGAGGGGGTCATGGGAGGAAGAGGTTAAGACCAGGGGGAAGAGACAGGAGATTCCTTCTGGTCTGACAGTAAAGGGAAGAGGTAGGGAGACAGTAAAGGGAAGAGGTAGGGAGACAGTAAAGGGAGACAGTAAAGGGAAGAGGTATGGAGTAAAGGGAGACAGTAAAGACAGTAAAGGGAAGAGGTAGGGAGACAGTAAAGGGAAGAGGTAGGGAGACAGTAAAGGGAAGAGGTAGGGAGACAGTAAAGGGAAGAGGTAGGGAGACAGTAAAGGAAGACAGTAAAGGGAAGAGGTATGGAGACAGTAAAGGGAGACAGTAAAAGAGGAAGGGAGACAGTTAAGGGAAGAGGTATGGAGACAGTAAAGGGAGACAGTAAAGGGAAGAGGTATAGAGACAGTAAAGGGAGACAGTAAAGGGAAGAGGTATGGAGACAGTAAAGGGAAGAGGTAGGGAGACAGTAAAGGGAAGATGTAGGGAGACAGTAAAGGGAGACAGTAAAGGGAAGAGGTATGGAGACAGTAAAGGGAGACAGTAAAGGGAAGAGGTCGGGAGACAGTAAAGGGAAGAGGTATGGAGACAGTAAAGGGAGAGAGTATAGGGAGACAGTAAAGGGAAGAGGTAGGGAGACAGTAAAGGGAAGAGGTAGGGAGACAGTAAAGGGAAGAGGTAGGGAGACAGTAAAGGGAAGAGGTAGGGAGACAGTAAAGGGAAGAGGTAGGGAGACAGTACAGGGAAGAGGTATGGAGACAGTAAAGGGAGACAGTAAAGGGAAGATGTAGGGAGACAGTAAAGGGAAGAGGTATGGAGACAGTAAAGGGAGACAGTAAAGGGAAGAGGTAGGGAGACAGTAAAGGGAAGAGGTAGGGAGACAGTAAAGGGAAGAGGTAGGGAAGTCACTCGTCTCTTGGTCTGCTCCTCCTCCCTTCACACTACCTAGTGCATACTCCCCTCCCCGTAAACCCTACCTAAAGCACACTCCCCTCCCACCTACACACTACCTAGTGTATACTCCCCTCCTCTCCTACCTGTTGCTGTGTCTTCCGGAGGCGGTCGTGGAGGTTCTCCATGTTGGCCTGCTCCTCCTCCAGCTCTTCCTCTAGCTGGCTGATCTTAGCCTCCAGACGGCGCTTCTCATCGGACATCATAGACCTGAGAAGAGGAGGAGAGATGAAGAGGAGAGGAGGAGGATGGAGGATAGGAGGAGGAGGAGAAGAAGAGGAGGAGGAGCAGATGAGCAGAGACTTACAGTATAAATGTCAATAGTCTGCACTGAATTGAATGGGAGAAACTAATTAGTTAAAGGTAAGGTTTAGGTTTAAGTGTTAAGTTTGGGTTAAGGGTTAAGTTTAAGGGTTAAGTTTTTGGTTAAGGGTTAGGTTTAACCTGTTACTCCTACCCCCTACTTTTTCGAACATTCTGTTAAAAATTGCGCAACAGTTCAGCACCCTGCTACTCATACCAGGAATTATATGCATATGATTAGTATGGTGGATAGAAAACACTCAGATGTTTATAAAACTAAATCCCTATAACAGAACGTTACAAAAGTGCAAGGAAAATCTGACCACTGTTAAATGGAAAAATATATCCATGGTTTAAGGCTTATTGATAAAGGTGAACCAGTTAAATGGGGCCGAGGTTGCAATTAAGTTTACACGATGTCAACAGTCTTGTCATTTGCCTAGGCTTAAGTTTCTTGGTTAAACGAACAAGAGACAGCCCATTTCTTCAGGTTAAGGATATTTTGGTTGAGATTTAGGTTATTTCCAGACGTTAAGAATTACATCGGGATAATTTGATCGTTTATTAACGTTTACTAATTTAAAGTTGCATTACAAAAGTTTTCGAAGTGTTTTGTTAAAGTTTATCGGACTTTTTTAATTTTAAAAATGACGTTACGTTATAAAACGGTTTTTGTTGAACACAGTCTTCATAGATTAATCTAGGCTTATATGGGCGGATTTAATTGGGTTAAAAGACCCAATAGTGTTTATGGGACATTAGGAGTGCCAACAAAGAAGATGGTCAAAAGTAATGAATTTTTATATTTTATTTGTGTTTTGTGTAGCACCGGTGCTAATTATTTTGTTTACGTCCCCTGCGGGTCTTTTGGGGTGTTACATGCTATCAGATAATAGCTTCTCATGCTGGGTTAAAAAGCATTTTAAAAATCTTACTTGTTGCCTGGATTCACAGAGTTAGCTTTAATTCAATTTGCATGTTTTTAATGAACGTTTGAGTTTTAACGAGGTTATTAGCATTTAGCGTAGCGCATTTAGCATTTAGATGTCTAGATGGGACGCCTTAAGGTTGAGGTTAAGGGTTAAGTTTGGGTTAAGGGTTAGGTCTAGGCATTAGGGTTAAGGTTAGTTTTAGGGTATGGTTAAGTTTGGGTTAAGGGTTAGGTTTAAGGGTTAAGTTTGGGTTAAGGGTTAGGTCTAGGCATTAGGGTTAAGGTTAGTTTTAGGGTATGGTTAAGTTTGGGTTAAGGGTTAGGTTTAAGGGTTAAGTTTGCGTTAAGGTTTAGGTTTAAGGGTTAAGTTTGGGTTTAAGGGTTAAGTTTGTGTTAAGGGTTAAGTTTGGGTTAAGGGTTAGGTTAATGTTTAAGAATTAAGTTTGGATTAAGGGTTAGGTTTAAGGGTTAAGTTGGGTTAAGGGTTAGGTTTAAGGGTTAAGCTTGGGTCAAGGGTTAAGTTTAGGTTTAAGGGTTAAGGTTAAGGGTTAGGTTAGTTTTAGGGTAGGGTTAGGTTTGGGTTAAGGGTTAGGTTAGGTTTGGGTTAAGGGTTAAAGGTTAGGTTTGGGTTAAGGGTTAGGTTAGGTTTGGGTTAAGGGTTAGGTTTAAGGGTTAAGTTTGGGTTAAGGGTTAGGTTTAAGGGTTAAGGTTAGTTTTAGGGTAGGGTTAGGTTTGGGTTCAGGGTTAGGTTAGTTTTAGGGTAGGGTTAGGTTTGGGGTAAGGGTTAAGGTTAGTTTTAGGGTATGGTTAGGTTTGGGTTAAGGTTTAGGTTAGGTTTGGGTTAGGGTTAAGGGTTAAAGGTTAGGTTTGGGTTATGGTTTAGTTTAAGGGTTAGGGTTAGGTTTGGGTTAAGGGTTAGGTTAGTTTTAGGGTAGGGTTAGGTTTGGGTTAAGGGTTAGGTTTAAGGGTTACGTTTGGGTTAAGGGTTAGGTTTAGGCATAAGGGTTAGGTTAGTTTTAGGGTATGGTTAGGTTTGGGTTAAGGGTTAAGGTTAGTTTTAGGGTATGGTTAAGTTTGGGTCTCGGGTTAGGTTAGTTTTAGGGTATGGTTAGGTTTGGGTTAAGGGTTAGGTTAGTTTTAGGGTATGGTTAGGTTTGGGTTAAGGGTTAAGGTTAGTTTTAGGGTATGGTTAAGTTTGGGTCAAGGGTTAGGTTAGTTTTAGGGTATGGTTAGGTTTGGGTTAAGGGTTAAGGTTAGTTTTAGGGTATGGTTAGGTTTGGGTTAAGGGTTAGGTTAGTTTTAGGGTATGGTTAAGTTTGGGTCAAGGGTTAGGTTAGTTTTAGGGTATGGTTAGGTTTGGGTTAAGGTTAGTTTTAGGGTATCGTTAGGTTTGGGTTAAGGGTTAAGGTTAGTTTTAGGGTAGGGTTAGGTTTGGGTTAAGCGTTAAGGGTTAGGTTGGGTTAAGGGTTAAGGGTTAAGGGTTAGGTTTAGGTTAGTTTTAGGGTATGGTTAGGTTTGGGTTAAGGGTTAAGGGTTAAGGGTTAAAGGTTAGGTTTGGGTTAAGGGTTAGGTTAGGTTTGGGTTAAGGGTTAGGTTAGTTTTAGGGTATGGTTAGGTTTGGGTTAGGGGTTTGGGTTAAGGGTTAAGGGTTAAAGGTTAGGTTTGGGTTCAGGGTTAAGGGTTAGGTTTGGGTTAAGGGGTAAGGGTTAGGTTAGTTTTAGGGTAGGGTTAAGGGGTAAGGGTTAGGTTAGTTTTAGGGTAGGGTTAAGGGTTAAGGGGTAAGGGTTAGGTTTAGTTTTAGGGGTAAGGTTAGGTTTGGGTTAAGGGTTAAGGGGTCGTTTTAGGGTATGGTTAGGTTTGGGTTAAGGGTTAAGGGTTAGGTGTTAGGTTAGTTTTAGGGTAGGGTTAAGGGGTAAGGGTTAGGTTAGGTTTGGGTTAAGGGGTAAGGGTTAGGTTAGGTTTGGGTTAAGGGGTAAGGGTTAGGTTTGGGTTAAGGGTTAAGGGTTAAGGGTTAGGTTAGTTTTAGGGTAGGGTTAAGGGTTAAGGGGTAAGGGGTAAGGGTTAGGTGTTAACAGTACTGAGGATGTTGTCACATGTCCAGATGTTCTACATCAATACAGATGAAGGAAAAGAGATGAGGCCTGTGTCCCATATTACATCCTATTCCCTTTTGTAGTGCACTACTTTAGACCACGGACCAATGGCCTATAGGGTGGCATTTGGGACACATCTAGGGGACCTTTTAAAAGTAGCCTACACACTCACTTTCCAGAGTTGCTGGCCAGATCCTCAGACATCTCATCTCTCTCTGTCTCGGCCTGTTTACGAGCCCTCTCTGCCGCAGCCAAGTCCTACAGGGGGACAAATAGTGAAGAGATGGAGGGGGAGAGGGGGGGCATGTTAGGAGACAAGAACAGGAGAGAGTCAGAGTGAAGGTTCTAGTGATGTGTGTATCACAAGGCAATATTCTCCCATGTTAACATGGGAGGACAAAGAGAGAGACAGAGGGAGAGGGGGAAAGGGCGAGAGGAGGGAGGAAGAGAAAGGGCGAGAGAAGGGGGAGAGAGAAGGGGGAGGGAGGGGCAGAGACAGAGGGGGGAGGACAAAGAGAGAGACAGGGAGAGAGAGGGAGAGAGGGGGGAGGGGGAGACAGAGAAGACTGTACCTCCTGTAGCTGCATGAAGCTGGCCTCCAGGGTCTTGGCTCTCCTCTCTGACTCCCTGGCTGAGGACAGTACCTCCTTCTGGGCTGCACGGGAATCCTCCACCTCCCTCTGGAGCTCCTTCATCTGGGCCTGAGTAGGAGGGAGGAGGAGAGGAGAGGAGGAGTGGGGAGGAGGAGGAGCGGGGAGGAGGAGAAGGGAAGGAGAGGAGAAGGAATAGGAGCCGGAGAAGGAGGAAATGGAAGTCATTAGTGGAGAAATGCTAAACGGACCCAGGATCAGAGTCTACAGACAACTTCCCCCTACACCCAGGATCAGAGTCCACAGACAACTTCCCCCTACAGCCAGGATCAGAGTCTACAGACAACTTCCCCCTACATCCAGGATCAGAGTCTACAGACAACTTCCCCCTACAGCCAGGATCAGAGTCTACAGACAACTTCCCCCTACAGCCAGGATCAGAGTCTACAGACAACTTCCCCCTACAGCCAGGATCAGAGTCCACAGACAACTTCCCCCTACAGCCAGGATCAGAGTCTACAGACAACTTCCCCCTACATCCAGGATCAGAGTCTACAGACAACTTCCCCCTACAGCCAGGATCAGAGTCTACAGACAACTTCCCCCTACATCCAGGATCAGAGTCTACAGACAACTTCCCCCTCATCCAGGATCAGAGTCTACAGACAACTTCCCCCTACACCCAGGATCAGAGTCCACAGACAACTTCCCCCTTCAGCCAGGATCAGAGTCTACAGACAACTTCCCCCTACAGCCAGGATCAGAGTCCACAGACAACTTCCCCCTACAGCCAGGATCAGAGTCTACAGACAACTTCCCCCTACAGCCAGGATCAGAGTCTACAGACAACTTCCCCTACAGCCAGGATCAGAGTCTACAGACAACTTCCCCTACAGCCAGGATCAGAGTCTACAGACAACTTCCCCCTACAGCCAGGATCAGAGTCTACAGACAACTTCCCCCTACAGCCAGGATCAGAGTCTACAGACAACTTCCCCTACAGCCAGGATCAGAGTCTACAGACAACTTCCCCCTACAGCCAGGATCAGAGTCTACAGACAACTTCCCCCTACAGCCAGGATCAGAGTCTACAGACAACTTCCCCCTACAGCCAGGATCAGAGTCTACAGACAACTTCCCCCTACAGCCAGGATCAGAGTCTACAGACAACTTCCCCCTACACCCAGGATCAGTGTCCACAGACAACTTCCCCCTTCACCCAGGATCAGAGTCCACAGACAACTTCCCCCTACAGCCAGGATCAGAGTCTACAGACAACTTCCCCCTACAGCCAGGATCAGAGTCTACAGACAACTTCCCCCTACAGCCAGGATCAGAGTCTACAGACAACTTCCCCCTACAGCCAGGATCAGAGTCTACAGACAACTTCCCCCTACATCCAGGATCAGAGTCTACAGACAACTTCCCCCTACATCCAGGATCAGAGTCTACAGACAACTTCCCCCTACAGCCAGGATCAGAGTCTACAGACAACTTCCCCCTACAGCCAGGATCAGAGTCTACAGACAACTTCCCCCTACAGCCAGGATCAGAGTCTACAGACAACTTCCCCTACATCCAGGATCAGAGTCTACAGACAACTTCCCCTACATCCAGGATCAGAGTCCACAGACAACTTCCCCTACAGCCAGGATCAGAGTCTACAGACAACTTCCCCCTACAGCCAGGATCAGAGTCTACAGACAACTTCCCCCTACAGCCAGGATCAGAGTCTACAGACAACTTCCCCCTACAGCCAGGATCAGAGTCTACAGACAACTTCCCCTACAGCCAGGATCAGAGTCTACAGACAACTTCCCCTACATCCAGGATCAGAGTCTACAGACAACTTCCCCCTACATCCAGGATCAGAGTCCACAGACAACTTCCCCCTACAGCCAGGATCAGAGTCTACAGACAACTTCCCCTGGTCCAGGATCAGAGTCCACAGACAACTTCCCCTACATCCAGGATCAGAGTCCACAGACAACTTCCCCCTACAGCCAGGATCAGAGTCTACAGACAACTTCCCCCTACAGCCAGGATCAGAGTCTACAGACAACTTCCCCCTACAGCCAGGATCAGAGTCTACAGACAACTTCCCCCTACATCCAGGATCAGAGTCTACAGACTGGATCAGAGACAACTTCCCCTTCACCCAGGATCAGAGTCTACAGACAACTTCCCCCTACAGCCAGGATCAGAGTCTACAGACAACTTCCCCCTACAGCCAGGATCAGAGTCTACAGACAACTTCCCCTAGGAGCCAGGATCAGAGTCTACAGACAACTTCCCCTACAGCCAGGATCAGAGTCTACAGACAACTTCCCCCTACAGCCAGGATCAGAGTCCACAGACAACTTCCCCCCAGGAGGATCAGAGTCCACAGACAACTTCCCCCTACAGCCAGGATCCTGAGTCTACAGACAACTTTTCCATCCAGGATCAGAGTCTACAGACAACTTCCCCTACATCCAGGATCAGAGTCCACAGACAACTTCCCCCTACATCCAGGATCAGAGTCTACAGACAACTTCCCCCTACATCCAGGATCCCTACAGACAACTTCCCCCTACAGCCAGGATCAGAGTCCACAGACAACTTCCTCCTACAGCCAGGATCAGAGTCCACAGACAACTTCCCCTTCCAGGATCTTCTCCCCCCCTACAGCCAGGATCAGAGTCTACCTTCCCCTACATCCAGGATCTCAGTGTTGTTCCTCTGTGGTGTGTGACTGACCTGTATCTTGCGCAGCTGTTTGACGGCCTCGTCCGCCCCCTACTGGTGGCTTCCACCTGGTCCTCCAGATCATTCACCTCCCCCAGCTTCTTCCTCCCTGCTGTCGCCCCCGCACGCTGCCCCTCTCTCCTCCAGCTCACCCTCCAGCTCACGCACCTGGAGGAGAGGGGGAGAGGGAGGGGAGGGAGGAAGGGAGAGAGGGGGAGGGGGGAGAGGAGGAGGGAGGGAGAGAGGAGGGAGGAGAGAGAGTTAGTGTCACCCCCACATGCTCCTCCTCTCCTCCTCCAGCTCCGCCCCAGGAGAGAATGAGGGAGATTAGACACCCCCCTCCCCTCTCCTTCCCTGGTCCTACCTGTTTCCCTAGTGTCCTCCTCTCCTCCCTGTCTCCTCCTCCCCTCCCCTGTCTCCTACCTGTTTCAGTAGTTGTCTCCTCCTCCCCTCCCCTGTCTCCTCCTTCCCTCCCCTCTCCTCCTCCCCTCCCCGTCTCCTCCCTCCCGTTTCCTCCTCCCCCTGTCTCCTCCCCTCCCCTCCCCTGTCTCCTCCTCCCTCCCCTGTCTCCTCCTCCCCTCCCCTGTCTCCTCCTCCCCTCCCCGTCTCCTACCTGTTTCAGTAGTTGTCTCCTCCTCCCTCCCCTGTCTCCTCCTCCCCTCCCCCTGTCTCCTCCTCCCCTCCCCTCTCTCCTCCCCTCATTCTCCCCTGTCTCCTCCTCCCCTCCCCTGTCTCCTCCTCCCCTCCCCGTCTCCTACCTGTTTCAGTAGTTGTCTCCTCCTCCCCTCCCCTGTCTCCTCCTCCCCTCCCCCTGTCTCCTCCTCCCCTCCCCGTCTCCTACCTGTTTCAGTAGTTGTCTCCTCCTCCCCTCCCCCTGTCTCCTCCTCCCCTCCCCCTGTCTCCTCCTCCCCTCCCCTGTCTCCTCCTCCCCTCCCCCTGTCTCCTCCTCCCCTCCCCCTGTCTCCTCCTCCCCTCCCCTGTCTCCTCCTCCCCTCCCCTGTCTCCTCCCCTCCCCTTCCCCCTGTCTCCTACCTGTTTCAGTAGTTGTCTCCTCCTCTCCTCCCCCTGTCTCCCTCCCCCCCTCCCCTCCCCTCCCTCCCCTGTCTCCTCCTCCCCTCCCCTGTCCCCTGTCTCCTCCCCCTGTCTCCTCCTCCCCTCCCCTGTCTCCTCCTCCCCTCCCCTGTCTCCTCCTCCCCTCCCCGTCTCCTACCTGTTTCAGTAATTGTCTCCTCCTCCCCTCCCCTGTCTCCTCCTCCCCTCCCCTCCCCCTGTCTCCTCCTCCCCTCCCCTGTCTCCTCCTCCCCTCCCCCTGTCTCCTCCTCCCCTCCCCCTGTCTCCTCCTCCCCTCCCCTGTCTCCTCCTCCCCTCCCCTGTCTCCTCCTCCCCTTCCCCTGTCTCCTACCTGTTTCAGTAGTTGTCTCCTCCTCTCCTCCCCTGTCTCCTCCTCCCCTCCCCTGTCTCCTCCTCCCCTCCCCTGTCTCCTCCTCCCCTCCCCCTGTCTCCTCCTCCCCTCCCCCTGTCTCCTCCTCCCCTCCCTGTCTCCTACCTGTTTCAGTAGTTGTTTCCTCCTCTCCTCCCCCTGTTCGTCTCGTCCCTGCAGGTCTCTGTCATGCTGTGTCTTCATGGCCTGCGTGTTGACCTCCAGACGTAGCTTAGCATCCTCCGCGACCTGTAGCTCGTCCTCCAGCTCCTCCATCTGGGTCCGCATCTCATCCAGCACCGCCTCCAGACCTCGCTTGGTCTTCTCCAACTCATGGACCTGACCAACCCACAACACAATCAGTCACAATGAACCTGACAACAGGGGCACGAGAGAGAGAGACAAAGAAAGAGAGAGCTCGATGGAGAAAGAGAGGGAGAGAAAGAGAGGGAGAGAAAGAGAGAGAGAGAAAGAGGGAGAGAAAGGGAGAGGGAGAGAAGGGAGAGAAAGAGAGGAGAGAAAGGGAGATAGTGAAAGAGAGGGAGAGAAAGAGAGGGAGAGAAAAGGAGGAGAGAAAGAGAGGAGAGAAAGGAGAGAGAGAGAGGAGTGAAGAGAGGGAGGAAGAGAGGGAGAGAAAGGGAGAGAGTGAAAGAGAGGGAGAGAAAGAGAGGGAGAGAAAGAGAGAGAGAGAAAAAGAGGGAGAGAAAGAGAGGGAGAGAAAGAGAGGAGAGAGAAAAAGAGGGAGAGAAAGGAGAGAGTGAAAGAGAGGGAGAGAAAGGAGATAGTGAAAGAGAGGGAGAGAAAGAAGAGGGAGAGAGGGAGAGAGAAGAGGAGAGAAAGAGAGGGAGAGAAAGAGAGGGAGAGAAAGAGAGGAGAGAGTGAAGAAGAGAAAAGAGGGAGAGAAAGAGAGGGAGAGAGAAGAGAGAGAGAGAGAGAAAGAGAGGGAGAGAAAGGGAGAGAGAGAAAGAGAGGAGAGAAGAGAGGAGAGAAAGGGAGAGAAAGAGAGGGAGAGAAAGAGAGGGAGAAAAAGAGAGAGAAAAAGAGAGGGAGAGAAAGGAGACAAAAAGAGAAAAGGGAGAGAAGGGAGAGAGGGAGAGAAAAGAGGGAGAGAAAGAGAGGGAGAGAAAGAGAGAGAGAGAGAGAGAAAGAAAGAGAAAAAGAAGAGAGGAGAGAAAGAGAGGAGAGAAAGAGAGGGAGAGAAAGGGAGAGAGAGAGGAGAAAGAGAGAGAGAGAAAAAGAGAGGAGAGAAAAGAGGGAGAGAAAGAGGGAGAGAAAGAGAAAGAGAAAGAGAGAGAGAAAGAAAGGAGAGAAAAAGAGAGGGAGAGAAAGAAGGGAGAGAAAAGAGAGAGAGAAAGAGAGGGAGAGAAAGAGAGAGAGAGAGAAAAGGGAGAAAAGAGAGAGAGAAAGAGAGGGAGAGAAAGAGAGGGAGAGAAAGAGAGGGAGAAAGAGAGAGAGAGAAAAAAGAGGAGAGAAAGAGAGGAGAGAAAGGAAGATAGAGAAAGAGAGGGAGAGAAAGGAGAGAAAGGAGAGAAAGAGAGGGAGAGAAAGGAGATAGAAAGAGGAGAGAAAAGGGGAGAGAAAGGGAGAGAGAGGAAAGAGAGGGAGAGAAAGAGAGGGAGAGAAAGAGAGGGAGAGAAATGGAGATAGTGAAAGAGAGGAGAGAAAGGGAGAGAGAAAAGGAGGGAGAGAAGTGAAAGGAGAGAGAGAGAAAGAGAAAAGAGAGGGAGAGAAAGGGAGATAGTGAAAGAGGAGAGGGAGAAAAGAAAGAGAGAGTGAAAGGGAGAGAAAGAGAGGGAGAGAAAGGGAGATAGTGAAAGAGAGGGAGAGAAAGGGAGATAGTGAAAGGGAGAGAGTAAAAGAGAGAGAGTGAAAGAGAGAGAGAGAAGAGAGAGGGAGAGAAAGGGAGATAGTGAAAGGAGAAAGTAAAAGAGAGAGAAAGAGAGAAAGAGAGAGAGAAAGAGAGGGAGAGAGTGAAGAGAGAGAGATACAAACACACTCACGTTCTTCCCGACATCGTCCTTGGAGCTGACCAGGTCCTCCATCTCTGCCCTGAGGGCCTTGTTGCTTCTCTCCTGCTCCTCCAGGAGCCCTGCATCTCCTCCAAGGCCCTCCCCAGAGCCAGCGCCCGCGTCTCCTTCTCTCTCTGGCCTCCGCCTCCGCTCGGTCACGCTCCTCAGCATACTTACCGGAGATGGAACGCTCCTCTGCTAGCATCTGAGAGGGGGAGGAGGGGGTGGGAGGGAGGGAGAGAGGGAGGAGGGGAGGAGGGAGAGGAGAGGAGGGGTGGGAGGGAGAGGAGGGAGGGAGGGGTGGGAGGGAGGGGAGGGGAGGGGGAGGGAGGAGGGGAGGGAGGGAGGGAGGGAGGAGGGGAGGGAGGGAGGGAGGGAGGGAGGGAGGGGGAGGGGGGAGGAGGGAGAGGGAGGAGGGAGAGGGGAGGGGGGAGGGAGGGAGGGAGGAGGGGAGGGGAGAGGAGGGAGGGAGGGGAGGAGGGAGGGAGGAGAGGAGGAGGAGGAGAGGGGAGGGAGGGAGGGGGAGGGAGGGGGGTGGGAGGGAGGGAGGGGAGGAGGAGGGGAGGAGGGAGGGAGGGAGGGAGGGAGGAGGGGAGAGGGAGGGAGGAGGGAGGGGAGGGAGGAGAGGGAGGGGAGGAGGGAGGGAGGGAGAGGGAGGAGAGGAGGGAGGGAGGAGGGGAGGAGGGGTGGGAGGGAGGAGGGAGGAGGGAGGGGGGAGGGAGGGAGGGAGGAGAGGAGGGAGGGAGGAGGAGGAGGGAGGAGGGGTGGGAGGGAGGGAGGAGGGAGGGAGGAGGGAGAGGAGGGAGAGGGGAGGGAGGGGGAGGAGGGGAGGGAGGGAGGAGAGGAGGGAGGGAGGAGAGGAGGAGGGAGGGGGGAGGGAGGAGAGGAGGGAGGGAGGGAGGGAGGAGGGAGGGAGGAGAGGGAGGAGGGAGGGAGGAGAGGGAGGGAGGAGAGGGAGGGAGGGAGGGAGGGGAGGAGAGGAGGGAGGGAGGGGAGGGAGGGGAGGGAGGGAGGGAGGGAGGGAGGAGGGAGGGAGGGAGGAGGGGAGGGAGGAGAGGAGGGAGGGAGAGGGGAGGAGAGGGAGGAGGGAGGAGGGGAGGAGGGGTGGAGGGAGGGAGGGAGGAGGGGAGGAGGAGAGGAGGGAGGAGGGAGGGAGGAGAGAGGGAGGGAGGAGAGGGGGAGGAGGGGAGGGAGGGAGAGAGGAGGGAGGAGGGAGGAGAGGAGGGAGAGGGGAGGAGGGGTGGAGGGAGGAGGAGGGAGGGAGGGAGGGGAGGGAGGAGGAGGAGGGAGGGAGGGAGGGGAGGAGAGGAGGGGAGGGAGAGGGGGGAGGGGTGGGAGGGAGGGAGGAGGAGGGAGGGAGGGAGAGGAGGAGGAGAGGAGGGGAGGAGGAGGAGGAGAGGAGGGTGGAGGAGGGAGGGGGAGGGAGGAGGGAGGAGGGAGGGAGAGGGAGGGGAGGGGAGGGAGGAGAGGAGGGAGGGAGGGAGAGGGGAGGAGGGGAGGGGAGGGAGGAGGAGGAGGGAGGAGAGGGGAGGGAGGGGGGAGGAGAGGAGGGAGGGGAGGAGAGGAGGGAGGGAGAGGGGAGGAGAGGTGGGAGGGAGGGAGGGAGGAGAGGGAGGAGGGGTGGGAGGGAGGGAGGAGAGGAGGGAGGGGAGGGAGGAGGGGAGGGAGAGGAGGGAGGGAGGGAGGGAGGGGAGGAGAGGAGGGAGGGAGAGAGAGGAGGAGGAGGGGAGGAGGGAGGGAGAGGGAGGGAGGGAGGGGAGGGAGGAGGGAGGGAGGAGGGGAGGAGAGGGAGGGAGGAGAGGAGGGAGGGAGAGAGAGAGGGGAGGAGGTGGGAGGGAGGAGAGGGGAGGGAGGGAGGGAGGAGAGGAGGGAGGGAGGGGAGGGAGGGAGGGAGGGAGGGAGGGAGGGAGGGGAGGAGGGGAGAGGAGGGAGGAGGGGAGGGAGGGAGAGGAGGGAGGGGGAGGAGGGAGGAGAGGAGGGGGAGGAGGAGGGAGGAGGGAGGGAGGAGGGAGGAGGGGAGGGGTGGAGGGAGGGAGGGAGGAGGGGAGGAGAGGGGGAGGAGGGGGTGGAGGGAGGGAGGGGGAGGGGTGGAGGGAGGGAGGGAGGGGAGGGAGAGGAGGAGAGGAGGGGAGGGAGGAGAGGAGGAGGGAGGGAGAGGGGAGGAGAGGAGGGAGGGAGGGAGGGAGGAGAGGGAGGAGGGAGGGAGGAGAGGAGGGAGAGGGAGGGGAGGAGAGGAGGGGAGGGAGGGAGGGAGGGGGGAGGGAGGGAGGGAGGGAGGAGAGGAGGGAGGGGAGGGAGGGGAGGAGGAGAGAGGAGAAGAGGAGGAGAGGAGAGGGAGGGAGGGAGGACCGAGGGAGGAGGAGGGAGGGAGGGAGGGAGGGGAGGGAGAGGAGGAGAGGAGGGAGGGAGAGGGGGAGGGGAGGAGGGAGGGAGAAGAGGAGGAGGAGGGAGGGAGGGAGGGAGAGGGAGGGAGGGAGGGAGAGGGGAGGGGAGGAGAGGGTGGGAGGGAGGGAGGAGAGGAGAGGAGGGAGGGAGGAGAGGAGGGAGGAGAGGGAGGGAGGGGAGGGAGAGGAGAGGGAGGGAGGGAGGAGAGGAGGGAGGGAGGGAGGAGAGGGAGGGGAGAGGAGAGAGAGGAGGGAGGAGGAGAGAGGAGGGAGGGAGGGAGGAGAGGTGGAGGAGGGAGGGAGGGAGGGAGGAGAGGAGAGGAGAGGAGAGGGGAGGAGAGGAGGGAGGGAGGGAGGGAGGAGAGGAGGGAGGGAGGGAGAGGAGGGAGGGAGGGAGGGAGGAGGGGAGGGAGGGAGGAGAGGGAGGGAGAGGAGGAGGAGGGAGGAGGAGAGGAGGAGGAGGGAGGAGAGGAGGAGGAGGGAGGGAGGAGAGGAGGAGGAGAGGAGGGAGGAGGAGGGAGAGGAGGAGAGGAGGGAGGGAGAGAGGAGAGGAGAGGAGGGAGGGAGGGAGGAGAGGAGGGAGGAGGGAGGGAGGAGGGAGGAGAGGAGGGAGGAGAGGAGGGAGGGAGGGAGGAGGAGAGGAGAGGAGGAGGGAGGGAGGGAGGAGAGGAGGGAGGAGAGGAGGGAGGGAGGGAGGAGAGGAGGGAGGGAGGAGGGGAGGGAGGGAGGGAGGAGGGAGGAGAGGAGGGAGGAGAGGAGGAGGGAGGGAGGGAGGAGGAGGGAGGGAGGGAGGGAGGAGAGGAGGGAGGGAGGGAGGAGAGGAGAGGAGGAGGGAGGGAGGGAGGGAGGAGAGAGGGAGGAGAGGAGGGAGGGAGGGAGGAGAGGAGGAGGGAGGAGGGAGGGAGGGAGGAGGGAGGAGAGGAGGGAGGGAGGGAGGGAGGGAGGGAGGGAGGGAGGGAGGGAGGAGAGGAGGGAGGGAGGGAGGGAGGGAGGGAGGAGGGAGGGAGGGAGGGAGGAGAGGGAGGGAGGAGAGGAGAGGGAGGAGGGAGGGAGGGGAGGGAGGAGGGAGGAGGGAGGGAGGGAGGGAGGAGGAGGGAGGAGAGGAGAGGAGAGGAGAGGAGGGAGGAGAGGAGGGAGGGAGGGAGGGAGGGAGGGAGGGGAGGGAGGGAGGGAGGAGAGGAGGGAGGGAGGGAGAGAGGGGAGGAGAGGAGAGGGAGGAGGAGGGAGGGAGGGAGGGAGGGAGGGAGAGGAGGGAGGAGAGGAGGGAGGGAGAGGAGGGAGGGAGGGAGGGAGGAGAGGGAGAGGAGGAGGAGGGAGGGAGGGAGGGAGGGAGAGGAGGGAGGGAGGGAGGAGGGAGAGGAGGGAGGAGGAGGGAGGGAGGAGAGGAGGGAGGAGGGAGGGAGGGAGGGAGGGAGGGAGGGAGGAGAGGGAGGGAGAGGGGAGGAGAGGTGGGAGGGAGGGAGGGAGGAGGGAGGGAGGAGGGAGGAGAGGAGGGAGAGGAGAGGAGGGAGGGAGGAGAGGTGGGAGGGAGGGAGGAGAGGGAGGAGAGGAGGGAGGGAGGGAGGAGAGGAGGAGGGAGGGAGGAGAGGTGGAGGAGGGAGGGAGGAGAGGAGGGAGGGAGGAGGGGAGGAGAGGAGGGAGGGAGGAGAGGAGAGGGAGAGGAGAGGAGGGAGGAGAGGAGAGGTAGGAGAGGAGGGAGGAGAGAGAGAGGAGAGGAGAGGAGAGAGAGAGGAGAGAGAGGAGCGAGGGAGGAGAGGAGAGGAGGGAGGGAGAGAGGGAGGGAGGGGTGGGAGGGAGGGATGGAGGAGAGGAGGGAGGGAGGGAGAGGGAGGAGGAGGGAGGGAGGGAGGGAGGGAGGAGGGAGAGAGGTAGGGAGGGAGGGAGGAGGGAGGGAGGGAGGGGAGTGGGAGGAGAAGAGAGGAGAGGAGAGGAGGGAGGGAGGGAGGGAGGGGAGGGAGAGGTGGGGAGGGAGGGGAGGGAGGGAGAGAGGGGAGGGAGGGAGGGAGGAGGAGGAGAGGAGAAGAGAAGAGAAGAGAAGAGAAGAGAAGAGAAGAGAAGAGAAGAGAAGAGAAGAGAAGAGAGGAGAGGAGAGGGGAGGGGAGGGAGGAGAGAGGGAGGGAGAGAGGGAGGGAGAGAGGAGGGGAGGGAGGGGAGATGAGAAAATAACAGATTTTCACAGGTGGAGGCAAAGATAATAGCTGTTAAAGGTTGGCAAGACAGCACAAACAGATACGGAACCAGGCTAAGAAATGATATCTGTTGTGTGGAGGGTGTTGCGGGTTGATTATGATACTTGTTGTTACTGACTTCCTTTCTTAATTGCCCTGAGGGGATAAATTAAGTTGAAAAGAGTTGAAAATTGAATTGAATTGAATTGAATTGAACTGAGTTGAATCGATTTGAGTTTAATGAGTTGAATTGAGTTGAAATGAATTGAAATGAGTTGAATTGAGTTGAATGAATTGAAATGAGTTGAACTTGAATTGAACTGAGTTGTCTGGTTTAATGAAGTTGAATTGAGTTGAATGGACTACTAACCTGGTCAAACTTCCTGTTTCTTTTCCAGGTTAGAGACCAAGTTCTGGTTGTCCAGGTCCATCAGAATGTCCTCCAGTTCCTGCTGTAGTCTGATCCTGTTCTTCAGTTTATCATAGGCACACACCTTCTCCTCATACCTACAAACACACCATGGAGGAGTAACATGTATACCTATGGTTAGTTATATATATTATATATACAGTATGTCTATACAGAGGCAGGATCTTCATTTGACCAGTAATGTCGCAGCAAAATAATCCTGCAGCAACAGGATTTCAACGCTTACAGTCCATAATGTTGCTACGAGCTCTAGTCCCCCTCTCGTCCCCCTAGTCCCCCTCTCGTCCCCCTAGTCCCCTCTAATCCCCCCCTCTAGTCCCCCACAAAAAAGTGCAATGCTGTTAATATAACTGTGCTTGGTGCAGGTTCTTCAGTGAATTTATTTAAATCACGAAGATCATCTGCTCATTCCTGCCGCGCAGGAAAATTCTCAGCAACAAATTGGAGGATCAAATTAAGATCCTACACATGTTTTATTATAAATATATCAATTGTTATATACAGTATATTTATCATGTATGTGTACTGTCGTACTGTGAGTTGGCAGCCTCCAGGTCTCCTCTTCTGCATGCTTTCTTCCTCCTCCAGGACTTCCACTGTTCCCCTGCTGCTCATCCAGATGCTTCTTACAGTCAGACAGCTGGACGAGAGAGAGGGGGGTCAAAGGTCAAACTCTATATTCTCTTTCTGTAACACTACTGACCTCTCTCTCTCCACTGACCTGGGTATGTTGAGGCTGGAGGCCTGTCTCTCTACTGACCTGCATGTTGAGGA